>NW_027168482.1:407500-467500 GCF_036898095.1 Palaemon carinicauda | reverse complement strand
CGAGTTATTCAGGCCTCCTCTTATTATCAGAGTTGATGATAGTACGTTACTCCCAGGTACTAGAATTCCCATTCAACGGATTCGTTCGATTGAAAGAGATTGCCTTGGTTAGCGTAGACAAGGTACCGAAGGTAACGGTATTATTTCCTAAAGGGCAGGCCCGATCTGTCTGGACCAGGATGTTGTCAGCCTGGGGGGTACGATAATTCCAGGCTCTGCCCTTCCAGTTCGACCTACACGTTTGTTGGTCTGATCGGGTCAGTTGTGGGAAGTACGTTCTGTCTGAGACCTCTATCAGACAGGAATCGATAGTCGGTTTCCCACTCGTCATCACAGCCTTCCTCTGGTTCGACGCTTTTGTATCTGACTCCCCATCATCAGGTGGTCTACCTCACTGATTCCCCAGGTACACAGCCCAACCCCGTTGGGATGTTTTGCCTGCATACAGCCCTAGATCCGAACCCTCAGGCTCCTTTCATGGACACCAGAGAGGAAGCTACAGGAGTAGAAGACAGTCCCGCCATCAAGGCGGACCTAGGAAAAAGGGGGCTCGGAGAAGGGAAGGACCTAGATTCACTCCCTCACAACGCGGGGGTCCCGGTAGAGGGAAGACTTTACCACTTTCGGGACCATTGGACTCGGTCTGTGGGATCATAGCATAATCTCTAACGGTTTGAGATGAAAATGGCCTCAAGGTCCTCCTCCTCCGCCAGTGACCTTCTCCCAGAAATCCACTCCCGTCCTGAAAGAGTACACCACAGGGTTACTCAAGAAAAAGCAATCAAACGACTATCTCTCAGGTACGGACCTTACTTCCCCGTGGGACCGTCACCACCTCTGTCGATCTTACCGACCGCTATTAGCTTGCGCCTATAGCTCGAAACTTCTCTTCTTATATGGGTTTCCACCAAAGCAGGAAAGCCTTTGTGTTCAAGACATGCCCTTCGGCCTCAACATTGATCCCAGGATATTCACGAAACTGGGAGAGGCAGTGTTAGAACAACTCAGGAACCAAGAGATACAGATCATTGCTTATCTGGCCGGTTGGCTCATTTGGGCCCGGCCGGCCATAGAAGGCAACAGAGCTACGAAGGAATTACTTCGATTGCTCGACAACCTGTGATTTCGGGTCAATCTCCATAAGTCTCGCCTGCGACCATCAGGCCACTTAGAATGGTTAGCCATTCAGTGGGACCTTTCGAAGCACACGTTGTCTCTCCCTTCCAAAAGTAAGAGGAATAGGTTCCAAGATCAAGAATTTCTCAAGCACAAACAAGTGTCCAAAGAGCCTAGAAAGTATCCTCGGCCTTTTCCAATTCACTTCAGTAACAGATCTCCTAATAAAAGCCAAACTCAAGACATCAATCGATTTTGGAGAAAGAGAGCTACAGTACATATAAGAAGACAAGGTCTCGAAGATCCCCTCTGTCTAGAAAATGAGACTACGCCCATGGTCCGAACCGAAGAACCTCTCCAAAGCGGTTCCTCTACAATTCCCACCTCCACAAGTGACATTCCATTCAGCCGTGTCTCTAAGTGGATGGGGGGATTTCTCCGAACATCAGA
The DNA here is from genome assembly GCF_036898095.1 of Palaemon carinicauda. Classification (NCBI taxonomy): domain Eukaryota; kingdom Metazoa; phylum Arthropoda; class Malacostraca; order Decapoda; family Palaemonidae; genus Palaemon; species Palaemon carinicauda. The sequence goes on along the minus strand of NW_027168482.1, from coordinate 465,934 downwards.
TGTTTCAGGTTCTTGGTCACTAGCCATGAAACAGTCCCATATCAATGTTCTCGAAGCCATGGCAGTGTTCTTGACCCTAAAGAGAGACTCTCCTCCGAGGTCGACCCACATCAGAGTAGTGTCAGACAGCACAGACGAGGTACACTACGGAAACAGGGGAGGATCCAAGTCACCCAACCTGAATCAGATCCTGGTCACTTTCTTCGCCTGGGCAACAGAAAAGAACTGGTTCCTGTCAGCACCTCACCTAGCGGGAGGCCAGGATGTGAGAACGGGCTCACTATCCAGGACGAGTCCCCTGGAGTCAGAATTTCATTCCGGTGGATACTCAGGCTCGTTCCAGGCATCCAGGTAGATCTATTCACATCTCAGATCAATCACAAACTTCCTTGTTATGTGACCCCAATCCTAGACCCTCGGGCTCGTGCCATGGACGCATTACCCCGGGATTGGAACCATTAGGGGAAGATTTCCCTATCTCTCCCAGTGAATCTTCTAAAAACTTTTACACCGACTGCACTCCTTCCGGGGCGCAGGGGCTTTAGTACCACCTCACTGCCCAAGAACGGTTGGTTTCCTCTCCTCCTCGAGTGAAAACTCCGTCCCATCCGGATCCCGTTCCTCAAACTGACCCGAGTATTCCAAACTCACTGTGTCAGATTACTCAAGGATGGCCAAAACCCTAACTTTGTAGACTACAGGAAGTTGGCAGCTCGTAGAGACGCGAACATTGAACCGGAAAACGATTCCTTCATCGAATCAGACAAAAGGGACTCGATAATTCGCCAATATGATTCGGCCGTTAACCCCCAAAATAGGTGGTCCCCTTGGAAAGTTATTCCTCTTCTCCAAGATACTTATCTATGTCCGGTCACCACTCTCAGGGCCTTTTTAGCCACGACTGCTACCCGATCGTCTGGCCCCTTGTTTATCAGAGAACAAGGAGGTACCATTCCCATACGTGGTATTAGGCTATAGATCCTATACTTCATTTAACAAGTCAATCCGGGATCATTTCCCCCAGAAGATGGACTTTGATGACCTTATAAAGTTCACGGGTTGGGAATCTCCTATGGTCTTCAAACGCCACTATCTAATGAACTTACAGGCTCTTAAATACCCAACAGTTGCAGCTGGGAGCCTTATCTCTCCCCAGTGATCTTTTGTTCTTCCTTTCATCCATCTCTTTTCTTCTCCCTCCTACCCGCCACTCGCACCACGACGCCGCTTCCTTGGTGGTTCGTTAGCCCTAAGTTTATTACATATTAGGTTATGTTTGTAACTATTATTGATTACCGTTGTTATAGGGTTGGGATATTCTTAGCCATGTCAGTTTTGTAGCATGTTTCCTTTGATACTCGGAGGCTTCCCTGTTATCATGTTTGTTTCCCTTAATTATTTATGATTTTCTTTACATGGTGTTGTTTCTCTCCCCTCATTAAATTAGTTGTTATTGTTGGGCTTGGAAGGCATTCTCTGGTACATTTTCACCCGGCGCCACAGGTCAACCCAGAAAAGGGATTTTGACGAAGGAAAAATCTATTTCTGGGGAGAGACCTGTGGCGCCCGGTGAAACCCTTCCCCTTTATTTTACACGATCCCACCCTTTCCTTTCCAAGCCGTCATGACCATTACAGAAGGATGTTGTTCAGATGGCGCTCGCGTCGTGGCGCTGGTGGTTGGCTAGGACCGTTGTATCGGCCCATCCCTTTGGCGAAGGAATTAACCAAATGGAAGACAACCTGTGAATATTGGTTTTCACGCGCCTTTGCTTTATACACGACACCCAAAAGGTGCTCGTGCGAGGGTAGTAACCTCAGCATTCCATGCTTTTTTCTTTCTCTGGTATAATTGGAAGGTTTTATCAGAAAAGATATATAAGAAGGACTTTTCACCCGGCGCCACAGGTCTCTCCCCAGAAATAGATTTTTCCTTCGTCAAAATCCCTTATATATACATACATACATTTATACATACACATATATACATATATATACACAAACATACACACACACACACACACACACACACATATATATATATATATATATATATATATATATATATATATATATATATATATATATATATATATATATATATATTTTTGGGCTCAAGCCATGTCGTCCTGATGGAAGTTCCTTAAAGGCAGCTTCCTAGGGTATATTACAACTACGGCGATATTCCCAGAGAATTTACCTTAAGGTACCCAGAATTCTAACTCCTGGAGCGAGTATCCCTAAAAAAGACCTTAGGGATATCGTAAATATCAGTGGACGTATTCTTGACACGCCTCATAGCAATCTATACCCCGAATAGAGTTAACACTTCGTAGGGGTCAAATGGCAAGAAAACGAAAACGATAAGAAAGGGGGGAGCCGTTCGTAAGGCATCTTTCCTCCCCGTTTCGTAAGCGTGCCCTGCGCCGCTCGCGGCGCCATCTGTATTCCTTTTTGCGTAGCTATACGACTCGGTGTTTTTCCCTGTATTACTACCAAAATCTTGGATTTTCTCGTTGATAATGCTTTCTCCAACTTCTTCTGCCTCGGATAAGTTGAGTACTATTTCTTTTATGTATAAATGTAGGCTCTTGTTTAAAATTAAAGTAATTAAAAGATTTATCTTTGATACAAGAGCTGTTGCCTGCTGGAGGCATCATGGATGCTGTCGCTCGCTAGAATAGGATTTATTTGTTAGCAAGAGCGACGTTCCCAGCCCCTTTGCGCTTTAATAATTAGCTGCTTAGCTTATTTAGGAATTCTGTTATGATGCGATAGTAGTGTGCCTGGCGAAAGTTTTGCCCAGGCTGACCAACACCAGTCTTCGTAGGCTAGCTGTTGGCCCGTGTACTTCCTGCATGATAATTAGTCTTCCCAGTGTGATTTTATATTGCTTTAAGCGTTAGGCAACGTTATACATATAAGCCCTTATCGAGTACTTTCCAAGATAGTATTGGAGTGAGTTTCGGTGAATTAGGTAATCGATTCTCTTAGTGCCTAGGCTAGGTTGTCTTAGGTCATTATAATATTATCTGTTTCCCCGTTTGCTCCCTTCTCTTCGGGGAAGGGGCAAACCCTTTCCCTCTGTTTAAGCCTTAGGCTTAACTCTAGTGGTTTGTTTGAATTAAATTTCAAATATATCTATGCTGGAGTAGTACTGTACCTTCCTGTTCCAACTGAATTGGTTCAGAGGGGGACAGTACAGCAGTGTATTAGTCTGAGTCCGGGTTGGTCTAGCGTGGGGCAGAGTCTCCCTTGCTGACTGACACGGGCATAAGGGGTTTATCCCCCTTGGATCACCTTGTTGGGTTCCAGTAGTGATCCCTTCGCTCGGTGACCCCTCAGACTTGTCCTCTTTGCCGTTCTGGATTCGGGATATGTTCCCTTTCTGGAATAGCAATTCCTTCCTTGCCTTGGTTTTAGGGAGGCAGCCAGTAGTGCCGGCCTCCCTCTCGGGTTTTCTCTGGCTGAGATGAGCTCTCTTAGTTGGGAATGACCCTTAACCAAGGCAAGGTTGGATAGGACCCTCTGTCCTTCCCTTCTATTTTTCCCGTTTCCTTTGTGTCAGTCGTCCGCATCCGTACCTAGCCTAGGTTAGGATGGGGAACTGACGTGGTCCCCTGTCGGCCGGCAGAGACCCTTTCTTTTGAGTGCTGCCCGGTCCTTTCTTGGTCCCTCCACCGCTGCCGTCTGTAGATTCAGTAAGCAGCGGTTAGGAAGCCTGACTTAGTGTCTCCCCTTCCTTTCGGCACTCTTTCGGGTGCCGGGCACAGAGGCTCATAGCCTCTTAGCCCGGCACTCATTCTGTTGTCTTCTTATGTGTTGTCCTTGCCGTCTGCCGGCCTACAGGCCGGCCGCCGGTGGGGGGGGGTGTTCTCCAGTTCTCTTGCTGTCGGTCGGCGGTGGTTATATACCTTTGCCGGCCGGTCTCTTGCTCATCTGCTGGCCGGTCTCTTGCTCATCTGCCGGCCACTATGAGTGGCGGCCGGCAGCCGAGCGCTACCTGGTGTGGAGGCCAGCCGGCAGGGTTTGCTTACCGCTGCCGGCCGGCCTGCTACACTGCCCGGTTAGCCGGCCACTAAGAGTGATGGCCGGCAACAAGTGCTAACCGGGTGGCTGCGGACCGGCAACTACCGCCGGCCGGTTCAGGCATGGGATCTGGAATTCTCCCCAATAGGGGTGATCTGGAGTTGTGTACTTGAGATCTACCTTTGGAAAAAACGTGGGGGGGGGGGTACTGACCGGCAATAGCCGGCCGGCACACCACCCTCATGTACTGTATCAGTTCTTTCTTGAGTGGTGTATTCAACCAAGGGAGACCATGATATAGTAGGTTACAACACTGTCTTTTCTAACTTACTTGTGTTACTTTGTGCAATCACTTGGTGTCGCCGTACAAGGATAAAAAGAGAATTCTTTTCATCCCTGGCCAGAATGGTAAAATTTTACCTTAGGTGTGAGCTACACCTAATTTCCTTGGGAAATATGATCTCTGGTTATTCTAGTAAAGACTAACTACGTGACTTTGGCTGGTGGGCTTCCACAGGTGATTGTGTGGGTTTCACAAGTAGGTGTCTTTCCCTTATTCTTTGTGAATACTCATATTTACATGTGAATTGAAATTCACTTGATATTCATGGAAATTTTCTTCTTTTACAGGAGGAGCATCCGAAGTGTGATAGTGTCTTCTGCAATGTCCGCAGCAAGAACTTTTGCGGACATGTCTCGTGTAGGAGGCACGCGGCTTGCGCAGCCTCTAATGATGACCATCGCTACTGGGATCCGCAGGTATGTGCAGTATGTACTAACCTGCTATCAGAGGCTTTTGAATCCCCTAGATCGGCGGAGTCAAGGGATGCAGCGAGGGAGAAGCTCCGCTTATGGGTAAGGGGTTTTCAGAAGACCACCACTGGACCTTATCTTCCTAATGAGAAGATGAGGGCATACCTTTTTCCCAAAGCTTCCACTGACGCTGTTGTTCCCCAGCCTCGGCCGGAGATCCCTCTCGTCCAGATCCCAGTGGAGGAGGATGTTGCAGATGCCATGCAGGACATCCAGTTGGATGACAAGATGTCTGACTTGTCCGATCGTGCGGAACAGGATCTCCTCGCAGAGGGTGAGGAGGAGGATCAAGATCCTATTGCCGTGGAGGAAGAGGTTCCCGTACCTTCAGACGTTCCGGTTCAGATCCCTGAACCTATCCCCTCTACCTCGTCCGCTCTTCCAGCAGAGCTGGGACAGGCTCTCTCTTCCATCGTTGGTATGATCCAACAGATGCAGAGGGAGAATAATCAGAAGGCCGCTACTTTGGAGCTCCAGATGCAGAAGATCACAGCATCACGTGGACCTCCAAAGAAGTTCAACGTGAAGGACCTTCCTCTGTGCTCGGATGCCAACCCGTGGAGATATGCCGAGCACATGCCGATGACGATCGGGAAGATCGTCATGTCGGAGAAACTGGGCTCAGTTCCCCTTGAGGAGGTGGAATTCTGGCCCAGTAGAGGGGCCTACCCGGACTGTTATGTCCGTCTGAAGAAGGAGCCGGCCTCGAAGGAGGAGACGGAACCGAAGGAGGTGATCATCCTGGATCACTCCAAGGCTCAAGCTACCCCAACAGCTGCATTGAAGGAGAGGGGGTTCTCAAACTCTAAAGTTGCTGCTCTGAGTAAGAAGCACCCCTCCTTTGTATCCTACCCAGCTAGGGCCTTCCCCTTTATGCAGAAAGGGTTCGCGGCCGTCTTGAAGGTGGTTGAAGCTGGCAAACCGTGTCCATCTCTGGAGGAATGCAAACCACTGTCGTTGGCTTTGCCGCTGGATAATAAGGACTGGAAGGAGGTGCACCTCACTTTCTCGGTTGGGAAGTTGGACGCCGACATTGCAGGTCAGCAGTTCGGCGAAAACCTTCCCAAGTTGTCGGAATTCCTCCTACGGAGGGAATTGGACACAAAGGAGCGCCTGGCAGCCTCGATGTCTCTCCAGACTAACATGGAGACAATGGCTAGCGACCCCAAGATGCCTGAGATGTTCATGGTAATGGCCAAGATCCATCTGACCACGGTGACTAAGGACCTCTATTGCTTTGTCAAAGCGAGGAGGGCCTGTAGAGAGTTTGTTTTCGCCTCGGCCACAGTGAGGCATGAACCCAAGAGGCTCATTTCATCTAGCATCTGGGGTAAAGATCTCTTTCCCAACGAAGTGGTCAAAGAGGTGGTGGACAAGGCAGCCACTGAGAACCGTAATCTTCTCCTTAAGTGGGGCCTGTCCCTTAAGAGGAAGTCTTCTCCTGATGAGGGCCCTCAGCCGAAAGGAAAGGCGAAGAAATCGAGGTTTTCCTCCCGTCCAGCCAAGCCTTTCAGACCACAAAGACAGCAGCAGCAGCAGCCAGCTTTGCCTCCGGTACCACAACTGGTAGCCCAGACCCCGACCACCTTCCAATGGGTACCCCAAGCCGTGTCATCAGCATCCCCGGCATTCAATCCAGTGTTCGAAGGGCAATCGACCACGTTTCGAGCAAAGCCCAGAGGTGCAGCCAGAGGTTCGGCGAGACGCCCCTCTAGGGGACGAGGATTCAGAGGTGGTCGCGGCCAGGGAGGCAAGACTGCAGGGCAGTCAAAGTGAAGTGACGCTGGTAGGTGGGAGACTACAGTATTTCCGGGATCGCTGGACCTTCGATCCCTGGGCCCACAGCCTGCTCAAAAATGGACTGGGTTGGAGTTGGTACAGTACTCCGCCCCAGTGCCCTCAATTTTTCCAACACTCCACCCCCGTTTTGGAGGAGTACATCCAAGATCTGTTGGAGAAAAAGGTGATCCGGAGGGTAAAGTCCATCAAGTTTCAAGGGAGGCTGTTTTGTGTTCCCAAGAAAGACTCGGGGAAACTCAGAGTCATTCTGGACTTGTCACCACTCAACAAGTTCATAGTGAACCACAAGTTCAAGATGTTAACGTTACAACACATAAGGGCCTTACTGCCCAAGAGGGCATATACCGTCTCCATCGATTTGTCAGACGCATATTGGCACGTTCCAATAAGTCGCCGTCTCTCCCCCTACCTAGGATTCAAGCTACAACAAAAACTTTATGCTTTCAGAGCGATGCCCTTCGGGCTAAACATAGCCCCAAGGATCTTTACGAAGCTTGCGAGCGCAGCGCTCAAACAGTTATGCCTAAAAGGGTTCCAGGTAGTAGCCTACCTGGACGATTGGTTGGTGTGGGCAGCATCCAGAGCGGAATGCTTGCAGGCTTCCCTACAAGTGATTCAGTTCCTGGAATATCTAGGTTTCATGATCAACAGAAAGAAGTCTCGTCTTTCTCCAGCTCAGAGGTTCCAGTGGTTGAGAATTCACTGGGATCTAGTGTCACACCGTTTTTCCATTCCGATGTTGAAAAGGAAGGAAATAGCGGGGTCTGTCAGGAGACTTCTAGGTTCCGAGAGGATATCAAGACGCGAACAAGAGAGGGTTTTGGGCTCTCTTCAGTTCGCATCAGTAACAGACCCAGTGCTAAGAGCACAGCTAAAAGATGCAGCGGGAGTCTGGAGAACCTTTGCATCGAAAGAGCGAAGGGACTTGAAGAGACCGGTCCCACTTCGGCTACGTTCTCTTCTCAGACCGGGGTCTCAAGCCAGTCGTCTAAAGAGGTCACTACCTCTTCAACCACCCCCCCGTCAGTGACAATCCACACAGACGCCTCAAAGGTAGGATGGGGGGGTCACTCCCATCGGAAAAAAGTGCAAGGGACCTGGTCCAAGCTATTTGGGACTTTTCACATAAACTTTCTAGAAGCTATGGCAGTGCTTCTTACCCTGAAGAAAGTATCCCCACGTCACTCGATCCATGTAAGGTTGGTACTGGACAGCGAGGTGGTAGTGAAATGTCTGAATCGGCGGGGATCGAGATCTCCACCTCTCAACCAGGTAATGTTAGCCATATTTCGACTGGCGGAGAAGAAGAAGTGGCACCTGTCAGCAGTTCACCTTCAAGGAGTCCGGAATGTGACCGCGGACGCTCTATCCAGGGTTACACCGATAGAGTCGGAATGGTCCCTAGACGCAGGATCATTCTCCTTCATCTTGAGACAAGTCCCAGAACTGCAGATAGACCTCTTCGCGACGAAGGACAACAAGAAGCTGCCGAGATATGTGTCCCCATACGTGGACCCCTTGGCGGAAGCAGTAGATGCGATGTCCCTCGATTGGAACAGATGGTCCAGGATCTACCTGTTTCCCCCTCACAATCTGATGTTGAGGGTCCTCAACAAACTGAGATCCTTCAAGGGAGTAGCAGCAATAGTGGCCCACAAGTGGCCGAACAGTGTATGGTTCCCTCTAGCTCTGGAACTACGACTAGTTTCTACCACTCCCGGACCCAGTTCTGTCCCAGCAAGTCCAGAAGTCGACTGTCTACGCTTCATTACAGAAAACCCGGACCCTGCAGCTCATGATTTTCTCTCCCTAGCGGTGAAGAAACGGTTCGGAATCTCGAAAGATAGCATCGACTTCCTGGAAGAATATAAGTGTAAGTCTACTAGAAGGCAGTACGAATCAGCATGGAAGAAATGGGTAGCCTTTGTCAAAGACAAGAACCCGCAAGAGATCTCTACGGAGTTCTGCCTATCCTTCTTCATCCACCTCCACGGACAGGGGCTGGCGGCTAACACGATTTCTACATGTAAGTCAGCTCTGACAAGACCCATTCTATATGCCTTCCAGGTAGACCTCGCTAACGAGATGTTTAATAAGATCCCGAAGGCCTGTGCTAGGCTTAGACCATCAGCTCCTCCAAAGCCTATTTCGTGGTCGTTAGACAAAGTTCTTCATTTTGCTTCATTACTGGATAATGAGGAGTGCGCACTGAAGGACCTGACTCAAAAAGTGATCTTCCTGTTTGCCCATGCTTCTGGGGCCAGAGTTAGTGAGATTGTGGCCCTCTCGAGAGAGGAGGGCCGGGTTCAGTTCCTGGATGGGGGAGAACTGAACCTGTTTCCGGACCCTACGTTTCTCGCTAAGAACGAGTTGCCCACCAACAGGTGGGGTCCATGGAGAATCTGCCCTCTGAAAGAAGATGCATCTCTATGTCCCGTAGAATGCCTAAAGGTCTATCTTCGTAGAACTTCAGACTTCCATGGGGGCCAACTATTCAGAGGAGAAACATCGGGCTCGAATTTATCTTTAAATCAGCTTAGGGCGAAAATTACATATTTTATTCGCAGAGCGGATCCTGACAGTTCACCCGCAGGTCATGATCCGAGGAAAGTTGCTTCATCCTTAAACTTCTTTAACTTTATGGATTTTGAACACCTTCGTTCATACACTGGCTGGAAGTCTTCCAGGGTATTCTTTCGCCACTATGCTAAGCAAGTGGAGCAGCTAAAGAGGTCTGTGGTAGCAGTTGGTTGCGTCGTTAACCCTGCTGTTTAACTCTGCGAGGAACAGTGGAATTATTTGGGACTTTGATTCTTGGGTGAGTGTATAGTTATATGCATTGATATAACTAGTAGTGAAGGCTCTGGGAGCCCACAGTGACTGTTCCAGTATTATGGTGATGGTAGCACAAGTACAGACAGGTGTGCCGAGCGTTGCTAACGCTATTGTCAGTGGATAGTAACATGGACGTTAACTTTGATACCTTGGTATGCGACAAGTGACCTAATTGTTTTCTTTCAGATAACCATACATCCATGCACTACGGTACTTGTGTAAATTGTTGGTCATCCACCTATCAGATGTATATATTTGTGGTAACCATGTCTATTTATTGTTACTCAATAAACTTGTTCTCGGGAACCTTGCGTCTCCTTCACCTATATTGATTTCATGTTAATTATTGAGCATTTAGCCTATGTATATTAATCGGGGATATCTATAATAGCCTATTCCTTAATGCAAGCCTTGTTGCACTGGTTTATACTTTCCTTAGCATAAAGGGCTCCACCCCTCTCTGAGGACGGTGGCGGCAGCAAGTTTAATCCTACACAGATATAACCTTTTTGTCTAATTTTACTTCGACCAGGGTGCTGGTCGGGATTTTTTCCCTTGGATGCTGTAGTTCCGTAAAGACTATGCTTTACTTCATATAGAGTGAGACCACTATATTGTACTGGCTGGCGAGTGATTCATACATAGGTATATGTACTCTTCGTTCGTTTCTAGAGTCTAGTAGGACTCCTCCCTGTAGGGGGCAGGAAGCGCTTTCGTGGCTTATGATTAGTGAAAAGATGTATAACGGTAACATCTTAGGTCTTTCAGTCGAGTTGACTAAGAAACATTCCTGAGGAGTACGGCACGTATTGAGAATCCACAGATACAGTAATGCTCTGGTATACTTCCATCAGGACGACATGGCTTGAGCCCAAAAAACGGATTTTGAGCGAAGCGAAAAATCTATTTTTGGGTAAGATGACCATGTCGTCCTGATGGACCCGCCCTGTCCCTTTTCAAAAAAAAAAAAAAAGAGAAAAGGGTTGTAGGACCCCTCCCTACATACAGTATCTGTAGCACCTCGTGTATCGCTACAAGGAATACAGATGGCGCCGCGAGCAGCGCAGGGCACGCTTACGAAACGGGGAGGAGAGATGCCTTACGAACGGCTCCCCCCTTTCTTATCGTTTTCGTTTTCTTGCCATTTGACCCCTACGAAGTGTTAACTCTATTCGGGGTATAGATTGCTATGAGGCGTGTCAAGAATACGTCCACTGATATTTACGATATCCCTAAGGTCTTTTTTAGGGATACTCGCTCCAGGAGTTAGAATTCTGGGTACCTTAAGGTAAATTCTCTGGGAATATCGCCGTAGTTGTAATATACCCTAGGAAGCTGCCTTTAAGGAACTTCCATCAGGACGACATGGCCATCTTACCCAAAAATAGATTTTTCGCTTCGCTCAAAATCCGTTATATATATATATACATACACATACACATATACATATGTACATACATACATACAAAGATTTATATGTAATCGAAAACAGAGTTTTTGTTTATTTATTTAAAAAACAATTATTGAGATATGTATGTTTTTAGTTTATAAAGTGAGCTGTAATTCTGTTTAAGAAAGTATAGATAATATACTGTGCAAGAGACAACACAAAAAGTTGCTTCATGCTTCTAGAGTAGTGGCGTAGGCTACAGTCTTGAAGGAAAACACAGAACACTAACAGTAAGTACAGTTAAGTTGTACTGTAGTAATGTTACTGTACCTATATTACACTAATATACAGTACAGTATCAGTGAGTATTAGGTTACAATACAGTATTACTAGATAGGAACAACTTTTATTATATAGAACAGTAAGGGGATGATGATGACTCTGTTAACTTTACCTTAGCACAATACTGTACTGTAACCTTACTGTGTCCAGTACTTAGTGTACATGTGTGCAAATGTACTGTCCACTGTACATATGATTATAAACTGTTTTAGAAACGAAATTAAAACAATATTAGGCAGTATTTCATTAGTAGTGAAGACTGAGCAGCCTGTCCCTGATTTATCATACTCTTGTAAAATTTATATGAAATCCCAAGCAGACTGGAATGGGATTTTGCATGATCTTTTGTGCTTAAATTGGTCACAATTATATAGTAGTGTAGATCCTGTTGTCCCTTTGAATGAGAATCTAGTCAACATAATTGATAGGCGTATCCCTTCTCGTGTGCTAAGGTACCGAGTGAAGGACAACCCGTGGTTCAGTGATAATTGTAGACGTGCTTATTTGGAGGAGCAGGAGTCCTATCATCTTTAGAAGGGTAACAGATCAGATTTGACCTGAAACAACTATACTCAGCTTCGAGCTTTTGATCAGAAAGTTTATGCCTCAACTGAAAATTAGTACAATTTAACCATAAAAGAAACACTTTCTGGTACAACTCAGGAACATAAATGGTGGTCTACCCTTAAAACTGCACTCTTTGGTGTAGATGCAGCAGTTCCTCCTTTACTTAAACCAGATGGCTCAGTCACTCACTGTCCAAAGGAAAAGGCAACCTTGTTGGCTGATGCTTTTAACAGTAAACAGAGTAATGAAAAACTTGAACTTCCTCATTCCTGTTTTCCTGAGGCTAAACTAACTGGTTTAGCTTTTCAATCTCGTGAGATTAAAGCTCTGTTGATGGACCTTGATGCTTCTGGAGGTGTAGACCCAAATAGCATTTTTCCTTTGTTTTTTTATAAAGACAGCAGATTTCTTAGCTCTAAAGTTATCTGTTATTTTGCGCAAGTTAGCAAGAAGAGGAGCTTTTAGCACTTGTTGGAGAATTGGTAATGTTACTCCTCTATATAAATGTGTTTGTGGTAGCTCAAGTCCCACTGATTACCGCCCAATTTCCATAACTCCCACATTATCTAAAATTTTTGAACGTCTTCTGGCAAAACGTCTTAATAGGTTTGCTGAAGGTAATCATCTATACCCTAGTTTGCAATTTGGTTTTACAATCTCCAATGCTGTACAGAAATCCCATTATTGTGGTCAGGAAGTTCGTATGATTGGTCTTGATTTTAGTGTTGCCTTTGACTGTGTTAATCTGAAGCCCTTGTTTTCAAACTCAAACAGTTCGGAGTGGGTGGGTCGTTTGGCATTATTATTGATTTTTTAAGTAATAGATCTCAAAGAGTTGTTGTTGATGGGCTCCATAGTGAGTTTAGGAATGAGATATCCGTGGTTCCACAGGGTAGTGTTCTTGGCCCATTACTTTTCATACTATATACGCATGACATGTGGTTTGGTTTAGAAAACAAGCTTGTGGCATATGCAGATGATGCTACTCTCTTTGCATCAATTCCATCCCCTGAATGTAGATCTGAGGTTGGTGAATACCTTAATAGAGATTTAGCTAAAATTAGTGCATGGTGCAAATTATGGGGTATGAAGTTGAATCCTCATAAAAGTCAAAGTATGATTGTTAGTAGGTCAAGGACGGTGGCTCCTCAACATCCGGATCTCAGTATTGATAATGTTTCTTTAAATTTGTATGACTTAAAATGTTAGGTGTGATTCTCGACAGCAAATTTACTTTTGAGAAACACATTAGGTCTGTGTCTTCTTCAATTGCACAAAAAATTGGCTTATTGAGAAAGTCTTACAAGATTTTCGGTGATCAATCTATTCTGATTAAGTGTTTTAATTCTTTTATTCTACCTTGTTTTGAGTATTGTTCTCCTGTTTGGTGTTCAGCTGCTGATTCTCATCTTAATTTGTTGGACAGAAACTTACGGTCTATTAAATTTCTTATTCCTGATTTAGATATTAATCTTTGGCACTGTCGTTCAATTAGTTCGTTATGCATGTTGCATAAGATTTTTCATTACTCTCGACCATCCTTTACATTCAGATCTCCCTGGACAATTCTATCCTGTTTGTAATACTAGGCAGGCAGTTAATTCTAATAGCCAGGCCTTCTCCATCATGTGGCTTAATACTACATAGTATTCTAGAAGTTTTATTCCAGCTGGTACCAAGTTGTGGAATGATCTTCCTAATCGGGTAGTTGAATCAGTAGAACTTCAAAAGTTCAAAGTTGGAGCAAATGTTTTTATGTTGAACAGGCTGCCTTGAGTCTTTTTATAGATTATATATGACATATCTGTCTTTGACGTTGTTAATAGTTTATATAGGACATATCTGTTTTGACGTTGTCACTAGTTTTAGAATGATTTATTGTTAATTTATTCACATCCTTTATTTATTTCCTTATTTCCTTTTCTCACTGGGCTATTCTTCCCTGTTGGAGCCCTTGGGCTTATAGCATCTTGCTTTTCCAACTAGGGTTGTAGCTTGGCTAGTAATAATAATTATAGTAATAATAATAATAATGATAATAATAATAATTTATTGTGTTAATCATCAGCAGGGGCACCTGCTGGGAATTTTTAGGGTAGGAGTTAGCCTACTCTAGTGTAGTATTTATTTACAAATAACGAGGCTTGACTGTATCTAGTACAGTAACACTACAGTACAGTACTCATAATAGTATTTACCGGAAAATATTCCGCCAAAAGGCAGTGGGTGAGGTGGATGGAGGATATTCCGTGCAGGTAACTATAGGGGAAATGAACGATGAAGGGACGAAACTGCAAGACACATTTACGCAGATAAGTCATCGCTGCTGTTAAGATAAAGAGATTTAAAATGGGTTAGTACAGTTGGTGTTTAATAATAAACATATAATAAAAATTACTGTACAGTATGTATTACTGTGATTTAAAGTTTAGGTAAAGTACTCAACATCTTAATTTAAATAAATTTTAAAGTTTATGTACTGTACATCTTAATTCAATATCTAAGTTATATTCTGTAAATAAATAACTCTATTACAGTTAGTTAAATGTCTATCTACATCTTAATTTATTTTTTATAAATTTATTGTTTAAATGAAAACTTATTCGTAGAAAAGTATCTCGCCATTCTGCAAGGGGAGAAAGATCATCTATGCCATCATTGTCACTCAGTCTATCGTTGATTCTGGAGAAGCGGTATCAGGGGTAGGATATTCCATCGTTGGAGGAGGTGGTGGTGATATTTGATGCTGTGGCTCGGGGCTTGGCGGTGGCTGTCTCTGGCGATGGGGGAAAAACATATTGATGGGAAGCAGCTTCGCTGACCTCTTCATCTCGTCCAAGATATTCATGTAGCCAGCGAAGCCCTCATCCATCTCACGCATGAACTTTTTCAGACTGCACTAAGGATTGATCCATGATGTAAGCCCTCTCTTTCAAGTCCTCCAGTATCTTTGACATCACCAACTTTGAGGGTGACGCCTTCCTTCTTCTCTTCCTCACTCCCTGAACGGACTAACTCCGCCGCCAGGTTTTCCTCTGTCAGGTCCTGGTCATGGACATCTAGCAACTCCTAGATGTCATCCTCGCCAATTTCCCTGAAGCCTTTGACTTCATCTGCCTTTGCCAAAGTTACTATCTTCTTCACAGTCTGGTTGAAGGCTTCGTTAGGACTGAAGCCACCAAAGTCCTTAACACACCCTGGCCACAAACGTTTTCAGCATGCATTAACAATCTCTGGTTTGATGTCCTGGAAGGATCCCTGGACAACAGACAGACAGTCTGCTATTGTGAACTTTTTCCAGAAGTCCATCACGAGGTCAATGTCGTAGTCGGTGGCATTTTGGAGTTGCGCCATCACACTCTAGCTGTAGTGAGCCTTGAAGTTCCTTATTACCCCTGGTCCATAGACTGTATGCGGGCAATGGTGTTCGGAGGAAAGAACACCACTTGTACTAAAGGCTCTCACAAACAACGTTGGAGGGATGTCTGGAAGCGTTGTCGAGGGTGAGGAGAACCTTAAACTTCTGGCCCTTCTTGTCGAGGTAGTCCTTGACATCTGGCAAGAAACAGTACTGAAACCAGTTTTGGAAGAGCTCCTTCGTCGTCCATGCCTTCTTATTGTGCATCCAATACACAGGTAGGAAATTCAAGTTGAGCTGTGGAAGTGCATGGGGCCTTGCCAACTTATAAATAAAGCTAGGCTGTATAAGATTGCCAATGGCGTTACTGCACAAAATCAATGTACACCAGGGGAAGACAGAAAGAGCCACATTAGAATTACATTAAATTACAGTGGTCGTAAAGTATAAATGAAAAATTTAGTTAATTTTTCACACTCCAATATTTTATACTGTATTTAAATTTAAATACAGTAGTAAATGTGAAAAAAATTTTATACCATTATCCTACCTGTTCTCTGCTGCTTAAAACCGGGCTTACGGCGTTCCTCCATGGTAATGAACATCTTTTGGGGCATCTTATTCCAAAAGAAGCCTGTGAAAATATAAAAGAATATTTAAATTAAAATACTGTATGTACATGTTACTCTACGTTAGGGAAATTAAACAAAGGTTTAAATAATAAACCAAATACTGTAACATACAGTAACTGAAATTACCAAGAAATAATTAAGATTAGCCAAATTATAGATCATACGCTCAACAATACCGAACACACCAATGCATGGCATGTATCTCTACCTTAGGGAAATTAAGCAAGATTTGAACTTTCATGCATACTCAGAATGCAAAGATTTTAAAAAATAAATCCATTACTGTACAGTACAGTAACAAAGTACCAAGTAATGCTGTAATTCAACATGGCCAAATTATTGAACTGTACCCAATGCGCCTATGCCAGACAAGTGTCTCTACGTTAGAGAAATTAAACTTTGAACATATGCGCAAACTTTAAATGTATAGATTTAATAATAAACCAAATACTGTATCACAGTAACAAAGTACCAAGAAATAATTCAAAATGGCCAAATTGCATATCGTACTTACAACCGTACCGAACGCATCTATGACAGACACGTATCTACGTTAGGGAAATTAAACAAGATTTGAACATTCACACACACTTAAAATGCAAAGATTTTAATAATAAACCAAATAGTGTACCTGAAAGTACCAAAAAATAATTCAAAGTGGCCAAATTATAGATCGTACATACATCCATACTGAACACTCTTATGGCTGTCACGTGTCTCTACGTTAGAGAAATTTAAACAAGATTTGAAATATCACGCACACTCAAAATGCAAAGATTTAGATAATGAGCCGAATACTGTATAGTACAGTTTTTTAAAGTAACTGAAAGTTACCAAAAAATAATTGGCAAAAACATTTACATACATGTATGTAATGCAAACACGTGTATCAACGTTAAGGCAAATTTTAAGCTAATATGAAACTAGATTTTAACAAATTTATTGCATAAAGTAACAGGCTACAGAATCTAAGAATTTTGAATATAAAGTGTCCATAAACTTACCATTTTCATCCATGTTCAAGACTTGCTTCACGATGACCTTCTTAATCCCTTCCGAGCAACTTTCCAGTGCCTCATGGTCTGCAGAGGCTGATTCCCCCAAAATTTCAACTTTTTTCAACCCAATACTCCTCTTAAACTTATTAAACCAGCCTTTGCTGGCTTGGAAAGGCACCTGTGGGGTTGCGGAACCTTGGCTGGTCGACGGCGCGGTTGTCATCGTCCGCGAAACAGCTGTGGAGGGACTTGGCCTTCTCCCAGAGGGCGAGTCGATTGCTATACCCTTGTGATGCTGGTCCTGAATCTATATGAAAGGGCATTTGCCATCTTAAGCATGCCCTTTTCCCTCACCCTTGGCACTTGCAGTTACTGCTCCTCTTGTATTGGCTTCAGTCTTCTCAATATACCTCACGGTACTTTTGTTGATTCTGAAGTCTCCCAACGGCAGTGTCCTTCATCCCTTACTTTTACATGTCAAGCACTTTGACCTTTTCTTCGAGGGTCATGACCTTCCGCTGCCGTTTGGTAGTCTCTTTAGCAGAAGTAGCAGAAGCAAGCTTGATGGCCATGATCTTCAAGAAAAAGGTTAGCAAAGGCAAGGCAAAGTTGGGCAGAATACAGTACGTGGGTTAGGAGGCTCCTGCGAGACGGTATACATGAGAGGAAGTGGCGAGAAGCATGCCCAGTTCAAAGGAGTGTGTGTGTTTGAAATCATCGCACAGTATGAATTTTATTGTAAATATGAGAATTTTTATTTAATAGGTATTGCATTGGTTTTGGTCGCATAAAACTGAAACCACGAAGCAAGAACCTGCAATAAACGGGGCTGACTGTACAAAAATTCTTTGATAAACCACGTAATAGCCTATCAACCAGGAACATGAAATGATGATATGCAGTAAGAAAATATTGATAAAATATAACTAAAAGGATTATAGTATCATTGCACAGCATACTATATCAATGTAAACTTCACATTTTTAAATATGTAACTTCCGTGGTAGTTACATATATATAGCTTAAATCTCGCGTTTCGACGCGTCACGACAGAAAATTCAAATTCGTGGCGATCGCCGCCATGACAGTAGGTGGTCATACATGAGCGCCATCACTCGTAGGTTATCAGAACCATTCCCAACATTCTTCAGAAGTTCTCTGTCGTTGATCAAGTCAGCACCTCGGGAATTCGTTTCGTGGATATATCACTTTATTCTACAATTTGGTGAAGTACCTTTTGTCTGATTATTATTAATAGCTTTCGCTGCCTTTCAACTATCGAAGATATTATATAGGATAGTTTTTTGCTGGTCCAACTTGGACAGTTTAATTGAACTTGATTTACAAGGATAAACAAGTTTTCAAACCCAGTAATTATTATTATTATTATTACTATCCAAGCTACAACCCTAATTGGAAAAGCAAGATGCTATAAGCCCAGGGGCTCCAATAGGGAAAAATAGCCCAGTGAGGAAAGGAAATAAGGAAATAAATAACTGAAGAGAACAAATTAACAATAAATCATTCTAAAAAAAGTAATGTCAAAAGAGATATATCATATATAAACTATTAACAACTTCAACAACAAAAATGTCATATATAAACTATAAAAAGACTCATGTCCGTCTGGTCAACAAAAAAGCATTTGCTCCAACTTTGAACTTTTGAAGTTCTACTGATTCAACAACCCGATTAGGAAGATCATTCCACAACTTGGTAACAGCTGGAATAAAACTTCTAGAGTACTGCGTAGTATTGAGTCTTATGATGGAGAAGGCCTGGCTATTAGAATTAACTGCCTGCCTAGTATTACGAACAGGATAGAATTGTCAAGGGAGATCTGAATGTAAAGGATGGTCAGAGTTATGAAAAATCTTATGCAACATGCATAATGAACTAATTGATCGACGGTGCCAGAGATTAATATCTAGATCAGGAATAAGAAATTTAATAGACAGTAAGTTTCTGTCCAACAAATTAAGATGAAATTCAGCAGCTGAAGACCAGACAGGAGAACAATACTCAAAACAAGGTAGAATAAAAGAATTAAAACACTTCTTCAGAATAGATTGATCACCGAATATCTTAAAAGACTTTCTCAATAAGCCAATTTTTTGTGCAATTGAAGAAAACTCAGACCTTATATGTTTCTCAAAAGTAAATTTGCTGTCAAGAATCACGCCTAAAATTTTGAAAGAGTCATACAAATTTAAAGAAACATTATCAATACTGAGATCCGGATGTTGAGGAGCCACCGTCCTTGACCTACTTACAATCATACTTTGAGTTTTGTTAGGATTCAACTTCATACCCCATAATTTGCACCATGCACTAATTTTAGCTAAATCTCTATTAAGGGATTCACCAACCCCAGATCTACATTCAGGGGATGGAATTGATGCAAAGAGAGTAGCATCATCTGCATATGCAACAAGCTTATTTTCTAGGCCAAACCACATGTCATGTGTATATAGTATGAAAAGTAATGGGCCAAGAACACTACCCTGTGGAACACCGGATATCACATTCCTATACTCACTATGGTGCCCATCAACAACAACTCTTTGAGATCTACTACTTAAAAAATCAATAATAATGCTAAGAAACGACCCACCCACTCCGAACTGTTTCAGTTTGAAAACAAGGGCCTCATGATTAACACGGTCAAAGGCAGCACTAAAATCAAGGCCAATCATACGAACTTCCCGACCACAATCAAGGGATTTCTGTACTGCATTGGAGATTGTAAGAAGGGCATCACATGCTCCAAGGCCTTTCCGAAAACCAAATTGCAAACTAGGGAATAGATGATTACCTTCAGCAAACCTATTAAGACGTTTTGCCAGAAGACGTTCAAAAACTTTAGATAATATGGGAGTTATGGAAATTGGGCGGTAATCAGTGGGACTTGAGCTACCACAAACACATTTACATAGAGGAGTAACATTACCAATTCTCCAACAAGTGCTAAAAGCTCCTCTTCTTGCTAACTTGCGTAAAATAACAGATAACTTTGGAGCTAAGAAATCTGCTGTCTTTATAAAAAACAAAGGAAAAATACCATTAGGGTCTACACCTCCATAAGCATCAAGGTCCATCAACAGAGCTTTAATCTCACGAGATCGAAAAGCTAAACTAGTTAGTTTAGCCTCAGGAAAACAGGAATGAGGAAGTTCAAGTTTTTCATTACTCTGTTTACTGTCAAAAACATCAGCCAAAAGGGTTGCCTTTTCCTTTGGACAGTGAGTGACTGAGCCATCTGGTTTAAGTAAAGGAGGAACTGTTGCATCTACACCAAAGAGTGCAGATTTAAGGGTAGACCACCATTTATGTTCCTGAGTTGTACCAGAGAGGGTTTCTTTTATGATTAAATTGTACTCCTTTTCAGTTGAGGCATAAACTCTCTGAGCAAAAGCTCGAAGCTGAGTATAGTTGTTCCAGGTCAAATCTGATCTGTTACCCTTCCAAAGGTGATAGGCCTCCTGCTTCTCCAAATAAGCACGTCTACAATCATCATTGAACCACGGTTTGTCCTTCATGCGGTACCTTAGCACACGAGAAGGGATACGCCTATCAATTATGTTGACTAGATTCTCATTCAAAGGGACAACAGGATCTACACTATTATATAATTGTGACCAATTCAAGCACAAAAGATCATGCAAAATCCCATTCCAGTCTGCTTGGGATTTCATATAAATTTTACAAGAATATGATATATCAGGGACAGGCTGCTCAGTCTTCACTAATAATGAAATCAAGGCATGATCAGAAGTCCCGACTGGAGAACCAACCTTACTAGTTATAACGCCAGGGGAGTCAGTGTATACGAGGTCCAAGCAATTACCAGACCTGTGAGTAGCTTCATTTATGATTTGCTCACAGCCTGATTCTGAGGCAAAGTCTAAAGCTCTTAAGCCATGGCGATCGGTAGGAGAGATAGAACTCAACCACTCCCTATGGTGAGCATTAAAATCACCAACAAAGACAAAAGAAGCCTTTCTATCATCTTCTTGTATCTTAGCCATAATGGTAAGAAGACAATCAAAGATAGAATCATCCGTGTCTGGATTCCGGTAGATTGAACACAAATAAAAGTTGTTATGCCTGCCACAAACTTTTATTACCTGAATCTCATGACATCCACATTGATAGCAGGACTTATGAGAAGCAGGGTACTCGGTCCTAATATACACCGCCATTCCCCTGGCCCTAGGAATGGAATCACGTTTCAGCATTATTGGCTTCTTAAAACCAGTTATAAGGAGCTCAGATGAGTGCCTCATATTAGAAACCAAAGTTTCTGAGCACAAAAGAATATCATACTGTCTGGACGCAACTGTAAGGTCTCGGATATTTGCATGAAGACCACGAATATTGCAATACAGAAGACGACATTGACGAAATCTAGGACGTACTGGTCCCGGATTTTGCTCAATGTCTCCAGACAGCATAAGAATTAATAGAAATAAAAAAGAGACATCATACTTAAAAACTAGATTAACAAGAATTAAAACAAAAACAATATGTACAGAATAATAATAAAAGTGATTGATGATATCCATAGACTATAGTAAAAAGTCGGAAAAACTGGTCAACATGGAGGAGCCGATACACCATGCAAGGCTAAATACCCTCCAGGATAGCCACTTCAACTGAAGGGAGGACAGTAAGGATGGTTTTGAGAAGAAAAAATCAGAAAAAGGAAAAGACAACCTCTTGATAAACCACCAGGCATCCATGGCCCTTCTATTAAGCCTGCCCAACACACCATTTCAAAAAAACAAGAGGAAGAAAAAAAAATAAGATAGAATAGTGTGCCCGAGTGTACCCTCAAGCAAGAGAACTCTAACCCAAGACAGTGGAAGACCATGGTACAGAGGCTATGGCACTACCCAAGACTAGAGGACAATGGTTTAATTTTGGAGTGTCCTTCTCCTAGAAGAGCTGCTTACCATAGCTAAAGAGTCTCTTCTAGCCTTACCAAGAGGAAAGTACACTGAACAAATTGCAGTGCAGTAAATTAACCCCTTGGGGAAGAAGTGTTAAGTATCTCATTGTTGTCAGATGTATGAGGAAAGACGAGAATATGTAAAGAATAGGCCAGACTATTCCGTGTAAGTGTAGGCAAAGAAAAAATAAGCCGTGACTAGAGAGAGGGGTCCAATGCAATACTGTCTGGCCAGTCAAAGGATCCAATACCTCTCTAGTGGTAGTATCTCAACGGGCGGCTGGTGCCCTGGCCAACCTACTACCATTAAATGGCTCGTCTGTTGTTAAACTTTGGGTGTTTGGCTAGAATGGCTTTTGAACTCCTCTTACTTCCCACACTATAGTTCCCACACTGTAATTAGCAGGGAGCATGTATGTATTTGTTTTCGTTCCTTGTTCGTACATTGAGGGATCAAAGGTTTTTTTTCCCCTACTTTATTAACGAACAATTCTTAAAGTTATAATGGAAGGAAGACATTTTCTACATTAAACATTGTGATGTCACTATTTTGTAACGTAACTCTTAGCAGAGCGGTATGTAATTACCTTGAAGGAATTCAGTCTGCCATCATGATGACGTCACAATCCTAAAGACAGTGACGTAATCTGCATAGTATGACTTGCATTATGTGAATTATTTTCTTTTCTTGCAAGAAATTTTTCAAATATTAGCTTACTAAGCATAAGTATGTTTATAATGTAGGGAAATATATTATTTTCAAGTATATATTTGTCCTATTAGTATATTTCCCTTAGTCAATTTTCGATTTAGAGTTTTTCTCGAGCGTACAGTCATTTCACGCTCGTAGTATTTCTAAGGGAGATGTCAGATATTAAACGATCGTTTTTGTTTCACAATACTTGTATCGTTATTTAATTTTTCGCTTTTGAGAATACTAATATTATCCATATACCCTATTGTATTTTCATTCTGGCCCTTGGCTAAAGAGGATAATCTCTCGCAACGGGCAGGTCTATTATGATCTAATGTGAAATATTTTAAAGTGCTAGTGTTCAGTGGCACATATAATGACGCAATGCAGTCAATCTACAATGCGTAATACTCTTGACAATCGTTTTTTGTTTTCACAGTTACTTGTATCGTTATTTTATATTTCGATTTTGAGAATACTAATATTAATCATATATTCTATTGTATTTTCTTTCTAGCTCCTAATGAAAGAGTATAATCTCTCGCAAAAGAAAAGTCTATTAAGATCTAATGTGAAATAATTAAAAGTGCTAGTGTTCAATGTCAGTTCAGTGGAGGGTGCGTCCGTTCGTGTCCGTCATAATCCCAGCCCGGGACCTCTTTCATGCTCCCCAACCCCTGGGAGAAGGAATGTCGAAAGGCCAAAGGATATGTCAGACTTTGATCAGCGAACGGACGTCCCCTCGACCGATCATGTTAATGTACAAATCGCTCCCCCTCGCCACAGGAAAGGCGAGGTTAAAATGTATGCGTCTGTGTCGGATAACGCAAAACCGCGACGTGGTTGGCACCAACCACTACGTTTTAGACCACTCTAGAGACGTATATCTCCTAATAAACCCTCCAGCAGTGACTGGTGTTCGCTGGAGGTGTTTCTTTCGGACGAAGACGACGTGTCGGCACCGAAACAATTACGTAAGACGCATAGTCCGTCGGATGAAGAGGGTGCTCAGTTTACGTCAGTACACGCTCCTTCCCTTCCCCCAGATTGAGAAATGTCACAGGGTCTTTCCCCTGGTAACCACCTGGACGCAGACGCTAATACTGTTGACAATATCTCACAACAATCGATACACGATTCAGATCGCGCACAAGGCGTGCTAGAAGTATCGACAGTTGTCGATACCTCTCAGCAATCAGTACATCGTTCAGTTAGCGCACACGGCGCTCATCATGTATCTGATTTGGCTGAATTAAAGAGGTCTATTTTGTCTCTGTTTGATGCTTACGATTCTCGGGCAGAAAAATTATACCGAAAAGAATCTAAGGACAGCAATAGACCAAGAAAACAGTCTTCCGATAGTATTGGGCAGCGTGGTTCTCCGATACTCAGCAACGCTCCCTCCCAGCGATCAGCTCGCATTGCGGCAAGCGTTAGGGCAGACGCATGCGGCAGTCTGGTCTCTCCCTCACGGCATTCCAGACGCAGATGCCAGTCTGGTCTCTCCCTCACGGCATTCCAGACGCAGACGCCAGTCTGGTTTCTCCCTCACGGCATTCTGGATGCAGACACCAGTCTGGTCGTATGCTGGACGCTGACAGTCAAAATTTGTCCGTTCAACAAGATAGTCAAACAATTGTCTCACCTTTGCGTTCTGCGGGACACGCGAATACCGCTCATGCGGGACGCATGCTACACGCGGACAGCTCACGGCAATCTGATCAGTCTGAAAGCTCACGGCAACCTGGACACATGTGTCAGCCTGGACATGTGCTGGACACAGGTAGTCAGGTTTTGTCCCCACGTCATGATAGACAAACAGTTGCCTCTTTTGCGCCACTGACCGGACGGGATACTGACGCTCCCTCACTGCTCCCGGCAGACTCACGGCATTCGGTACGCATGCAGCAGTCTGTTAACTCACGGCAAAGTAGACGCATGCGGCAGTCTGGACATATGCTGGACGCATGCAGTCAGGTTTTGTCCCATGTCACTATAGACAAACAGTTGTCTCTTCTTTGCGATTGACTGGATGCGATACTAACGTTTCCTCACGGCTCGCGGCAGACTCACGGCATTCGGGACGCATGCATTAGTCTGATACCTCTCATGGAAACATACAACAGTCTCAATCTGGACCCATGATGGACTCATATAGTCGGGATTTGTCCTCGCAACAGAACAGACAAGTTTTTTATCTCTCCTCCACGATTTTCTGAACGCGCAACTAATGCTCCCTCGTGTCATGCTGTTGACATACAACAGGCTGGACGCACGCAATCAAGATTTTCCCTCACATGGGTTTACAGATGTTAATGCTTCCTTACAGCATGATAATCTTATGCTGGAAGCACTGGAACCTGTCTCTCCCTCGAGGCTTACAGTACATAAACGTGATACTTCTTTGCAACTGGACGATATCCTTCACAAGATTTTTTCAGGACAAGATGAATTTTTTGGAAGACAATAACCGACAGGATGACGCAGTTTTGTCTCCTACTCATTTGAATCAGCGAATCGATGTTCCATTAGCCGAATTAGAAGACGAATCTCAGGATTCATTACAGACAGCTGAGTTTAAAAAAAAAAAAAAAAATCCTTCAAGAATATGGTCATGGCTAGATCTGTTAAGAGAGTTTTCTCAACTCTCAACCAATGGACGTCCAAGAGAAAGGATCTAGGGAAGACCTCATTTTTTCTTTTCCTCAAACTTAACTGGCTTCCAGATCTAGTTTGTGGTATTTGTCTGGAGGAAGTTCTTGGTTTGGGAGTTCCTGCCTCCTCCCAAGGAGACCTCTCCAGACCTGCTTACTCCTCACTCAGGTCAATCATGAGGAAGTCGAAGTTTATGTGGTCCAATTCTGAAATGGACCATTGGCTGAAGGAAACTTTTAGTCAATAGAAGTCTTCAGCCTTACGGACTGGACTCTCGGAACTCTCACAGAAGCCACAGACCCTAAGAACGAAAACCTGTTCTGGACGTCAGTCCATTGTACAAGTACGTTTTTTACCCGGGTGATGTCCAACATGACTCCCTGACTTCACATAAAGGGAGCAAGGATTTTCTTTGTACCTGGACGACTAACCACTCAGAGCAGAATCACAAGTAAAGTGTCTGGAAGCTCTTCAAAGGATAATTCCCTTAATGCAACAGTTAGGCCTAATGGTAACCTGGCCAAATCTTAACTATCACCCTCACAGAATTTCATTTTTCTGGGGATGATAATAGGTTCAGATCGCGCTCAGGGCACTCCGGAAATGTCGCAAGGAATTTCCCCTGGTGGTCACCCGGCTACGGTTGACGATCCCTCGCAGCAATCAGCACATGGTTTAGTTCGCGCACACGGCGCACTTCAAGTGTCTGGTCTGTCTAAACTAGAGAGGTTGATGTCGTCCCTGTTTGACGCATACGATTCTCGACGGATCTGTGGGTAGAGTCTCAGAGGATGCATAGATATCAAAGAGCTAGTGGCCATTCACCAAGCCCTGATTACTCACTTCTTAGAAGGGGAGAAAAGCATCAGGATGGATCTGCTCAGCAGAAGAAGACAAGTTCTTACTGCAGAATGGACCCTACATCACGAGGTGTGCACCAACCTTTGGATGTTGTGGAGTCAACGCTCGATAGACCTCTTCGCCTCACAAATGACATAGAGGTTGCCGGTATTTTGCTATCCAGTACCAGACCAGGGAGCAGTCGCAGTGGACGCTTTTCTTAGGAACTGGGAAGGTCTAAACGTGTACACTTATCCTCCATTCAAGATCCTGGACAGAGTCCTGAAAAGATTCAGGGATTCACCCAATGTCCGCATGACCATGATAGCTCCTTTTTGGCCCATGAGACATTGGGTTCCGGAGATGATGGAGTGGCTGGTAGATACACCCAGATCATCACCAACTATTAGGGTTTACTAGTCCGAGTGGGACATATTTAGAGTGTGGTACAGGAATAATAGACTTTCCTCTACCAATACCTCTATAGCCAATATAGTAGAGTTTTTCTGTTGTATCTGCGTACAAAAGAGAAGGTAGCTGTACCTTTCATCAAGGGTTAGCGCAGCATACTAACCTCCGTCTTTCGTAACCGACACATTGGCGTGTCAGGTAACAATGATCTCTCAGATCTCATTAGATCTTTTGAGACGACTAAGAGGAAAGACAATCCAACCTCCTTGTGGAACCTGGATATAGTCCTGGCCTTTTTTAACCTCAAGTAGGTTTGTACAGGTGGACAAGGCGTCTTGGAAGTATCTTACCAAGAAGACACTTTTCCTAATTTCATTGGCTACAGTCAAAAGATTAGGAGAGTTAAAAGCCATCAGCAAGAAGATGGGCTTTAATGGAGACAATGCAATTTGCTCCCTTCAGCTTGGCTTTCTTTTCAAAGACGAGACAGACAGCCTCTGATGCTCAGTTAAAAAGCCTTCTTTGCGTTTATCAAAGAGTACCCTGGCTTTTTTCATTAAGGATTTAATAAGGAAAGCTCTCCAGGATTGTAAGAAGTTTTCCCTATCCTTAAGGTAAAACCACACTAGGTTAGAGCCGTAGCAATTTTTATGGCTTACAAACAATAAAATCAAGTAAATTTTGGAGCTTACTTTCTGACAAAGGAAATCAATCTTCACATACTGCTATTTCAAAGAGGTCCAGACCCAGTTTGAGGATTGCTGTTCCCTGGGTCCATACGTTCTCTCTGGCTTCGTAGTTGGAGAAGGGTCTACTGCCTCTTCCCAGTAACTTAATATATACCCTTGCCCCTTTTCTCTTGTACTTGTGTTCACAGGTTGTCTATGAAGTTTTCGCAGCCTTCCATCAGTCTAGGATGCAAGTCAAGTTAGTTTTAATGTGTTCACAGGTTGTCTGTGAAGGTTGTCGCAGCCTTCCGTCAATCTCGGATGCAAATCAAATTAGTTTTAATGTGGAGTAGGTGGTCAGAATCAGTATCCTTGGCTATGCCAGGTTTGCAAGGGTGATGGTCTAGCCACTCTAAGGGTCGTGGACCTTGTGGCAGCCCCAAGAGACTTTTACAGCCCACGGAGTGGACGCTGAGTCTCTCAAGGAATACAAGCGAAATGAGGCAGTATCATTGAAGCCAGCTTCCTTATCAGGTTGTAACGCCAGAATCAGTATCTTTGGCTATGCCAGGTTTGCAAGGGTGGTGGTCTAGCCACACTAGAGGTCGAGGACCTTGTGGCAGCCCCAAGAGACTTTTACAGCCCACGGAGTGGATGCTGAGTCTCTCAAGGAATGCAGGCGAAATGAGGCAGTATCATTGTGAAGCCAGCTTCCTTATCAGGTTAGAACCAGATTGTTAGTACTACTAATTGTAGTTATTAATAATTATACGAATTCCCAATGGGATGAGGTTTTCAACCCACCACCGATGGTGTCAATCAGCTATATATATTTAACTACCAGGGAAGTTACATATTTAAAAATGGTATTTTTATTATAAAATAAATTTTTAAATATACTTACCTGGTAGTTACATTTATAAAGGACTCTCCCTCCTCCCCTCTGAAAACAGAGACATGGAATTTCTGAAGAATGTTGGGAATGGTGCTGATAACCTACGAGTGATGGCGCTCATGTATGACCACCTACTGTCATGGCGGCGATCACCACGAATTTGAATTTTCTGTCATGACGCGTCAAAACGCGAGATTTAAGCTATATATATGTAACTACCAGGTAAGAGTATTTAAAAATTTATCTTATAATAAAAATACCATTTTAAGTTTGACATACATCCAGATCGAGTTAATACCTGTCTCAGTACTATCCTGGTCGTAAGTCGAAGACTACCTGTAATAATTAGTATTTGTTTGCTGGCAATTATTTTCTTTTTCTGTTACTCTTTTGCTATTTTCCATTCTAAATGAAGTAATAAGGGAATGAAGCATTGAAGTAGATTTTATATAATCTATATTTTCATATACAGTAGCTGTCTGTAACAGCTGATGTACACAACTGTGATCGTTGACTCTCCTGAGGCTATTGTGGTAGCGTGCTTAATAGCCAGCGCTCTTTGCTGGTGCAAGATACCAATCATGCTTATTGCCTTAGCGCGTTGGATGCGTGGATTAACTCGCCTTTCTCCACTAGACAACCACTTCTCTCCTGAGTCTGTTTTGGTATCCCAGCGTGCGATCAGTTCTGTTAGGGGTTTGGTTTGGAATAGGTGGGTTATCACGCACATCCCTCAATATTTCGTGAAGCGCGTCACCCAGATGTGCTTCACCTCTTCGCGTGTCATATAGATGTGCCTCAACACTTCGTGCATCAAAAAAATGTGCCTTGCCATATCATGTGTAGCCTAGACATCCCCACAAGATCCAAGACATGGCTGCACATTGCATGCATCCAGGATAGAGTGTAATGGAGAATTTCCATCAAGAGGAAACCTTATTCTTGAATGAGCTATAGCAAGCGTCCCTCTACATACCTCCCCTCTTACCACTTTCATAATTATGACCTGCAAGTCATTCCAGTTGTTCTTGTTGACTATGGAGGCATGACCTGTGGCATCCATTTACTCATCAATGTGACAGTCTTCCTCAAACCCATCGCAGCTTGAGATCATCCTGAATATGTTTTTCTGGCATCAGTCATTAATTGTCCCCTATCAAATTTGGGTCGACCTCATGCCCTCTCTCCCTTTGGAATCAAAAAGTTCCCGGTAGGGAAAGTTTTCCTAACCTTTTGACTTAATATATTCTATTCACATTCCAAGTTCCCTGACACCTTTGAGGATAGGTTTTTAGCTAACCCCTTGAAGAGCTTAAACCTCTGAGAAAATAGGATCTTTAATTAAGACCGAAGAACAGATTTTCTCATAGATCAGAAGGGAATCTCAAGCTTCTGGAAAAATCATGACTCTGGATCCAGACTTGATTCTAGAAGGAGTACTTGTAATAACCCCTCTTGTCCTCATTTTCATCCAAGTGGAGAGGAACATTAGACACAGTTGTATCTCTTCCCAAGGAGAGATATGTCCTTACCATTCAGAACGCCTGTGCAGGATTTCATGCAAGCGTTTGATTATCGCAAATGTGTGATGATATCAGACGGGTTTTTGTGAAGCACCAACTTTCCCAGATTCGCAGAGTAAAACTGAAGAAGAAGCGTACCGGTGGCAATTTTACAGCACATATCCTTTAGTTGAAGCGTTTTAAACGCACAAAGGTTGCTATATGAGCTTCTATTCTTACCTTAACTTACACAAGAAGAAATTTGAGAAACGGAACACCCTTCGTCTAAGGTCTATGACAAGTTGGTAAAGGAGTTGCTGTCCTCTTTTGGATGGAGTAAAGCTCCATCATTAGAGAACTTAAAGAATTTACAGAAAAGTGTGCACTTCTTAATGACTTTTAGTTGGCAAGTCACATGGCTACCTTCTATTTCTTCACATCCTCCTTCAACTCCTCCATTGATCCATGACCAAATTTGTTATCCCCTGTGGCTCCTCCGTAATCCCATGCAAACAAGAGATGGAATTGGACCCTCTGCAACACCAGGATAGGACAATAAATCTTCTCCAGAGTGTCGTGATAGTGCGCCTCCCCGGGACAGGAATGAACAAGAAATGGAAAAGGAGAGATCGCCAATTTTCAGTAGAAATTCACGACTGGGCAGTGCTCAACTCTACCTCTCCGACATCCCGTTCTAATCCAGTAAAAGAAGAGCATTGTGATGGTCAAGCTGATCAGGGAGATGCAGATAATTGGATCATAATGATCTTTGCATCCTCAGTTAGCAAACAGGATCCTAACTTTGCAAAATCCCCCAGCAGTCGACCTGTTCACAATAGTTCTAAATTGGAAGCCTCCAATATACTGTTTCCCAGGGCCAGACCCAGAAGCAGTGTTCAAGGACGTCTTCCAACACTAGGGTATCCTCGACATTGATACGGTTCCAGTTCTACCTGATAGAAGTGTCTTGATCTGAGCTAGTCCATTCCCATTCCCAATTGATTATAGTAGCCCCTAATGGGTGAAAGTAAAATTGCACCCGGACCTTCTTTTCCCTTGGATAAGGACTCCAAGACTTGCCTCATGTCCCCCGACCAGTTGTGCTAAGCACATGGCCAGATATTTCACAGCTTTGTGGAATCCCTACAGTGTTGTGCTTTAAGGTTATCCAACATCGCCTCACAGAGGAACTGTTCACATGAAATTCCCCTACATAGCAGTATACCTCCAGAAATCTTCTGTGTACCAAGCCGAGCAGGCTATCCTTTGTGGTTGGGGTCATTAGAGGGGTGTCTCATCTTGGAGCCTCTATTCTAGGTACAGTATAGCTCAATTTTACTTTACCTCCAAAGACAAAAAAGCTCTGCTCAGTATCAGTGATGAAAGACTATTGCGCAGGCTTCAGCCTGGTTTTTTATGTTGAAAGGAGTTGATACCTCTAACTAACTATGCTCATACAGAGTCTTGAGTAATCATGAGGCAAGTGAGACCACCGCCTCAAGACAATCATAAGGTCTTGCGGTATCTTAATAGGACACCTTATGAACTGTTAAGGCTTGCCTCAATGATAACCATACCCTCAACACGTTTTTCTTGCTCGCCTCTCCTTAACCTCCTCCAAATGGATTAATTGGCTTCAGGGGCTCGCTTTTATCGTCTCTCATACGGAGCGTAAGAAACAAGTCTCGTTTTCCTTTTTTCCGGAGGTTGAAACTAAAATCCAGAATGTCGGTTCCCGATTTCAGGTATTTTCACCTCGGGCTGTGAGCCCTAAAACTGTAATAGACGACCTAGATTAGCTGCTCTTTTATTTGTGAGGGCGCTGAGCTGACTAAATACGATTTCCCCTTAGCTAAGGGAATTTTTATTATCCATACTCATTCATCACTCTCACCTCCTGACCAAAGGAAAACTCAGGATAGAACTTATGATGTTAGAGGAGTCGGCACAACCCTGGCATTCCTTTGAAAATCTCTGTAGCGCGGGTACTCCGTGGAGGCATCTGGAAACGATAGACCACATTTACTGCCCATAATCCACAGGTCCCTATAGTACTTTTGTGCTAGGACTTGTAGTAGCCATACAACTGGTGGTATTGCTGCCTTGGCTCCTCTCACAGGAGCATGAGCATCGGATCAAGGATAGAGGTCACGTGTTACACTGAGATGAAAGGGAAGAGGGACTGGCCTTTTCCTTTCATCCTTTCCATTGGGGCACAGCATCGAAAACCTTGGCAGCTGGAATCGTTTCGCTTGCAGGTAAGCCCCAATACAGTAATATCTCAACATGCAAGTGTCCCAACATACGAGAAATTTGAGATATGAGGATACGAGACGGTTCCCTATGCGGCCGCTAGGTGGCCAAGTGTGCGAGAGGCTGCTCACGAGGACAGCATCGCTTGCTATTTCCCGTCAGATCTCCGTCGTGTAAAGTTATCTCCGAGCATCGGCCGTTGTGTTTGAATTTTTTACGTGGTTTTTACATTAATCAGTACAGAATTGAGTGAATAAGCAATGGGTCTAAAGCAAGCGAGTGCAAACAAGGGTAGTGAAAAGAAAATGCGTATGATGACAATCGAGATAAAGCATGAAATAATTGAAAAACATGAGAGTGATGTACGTGTGACTGAGCTGGCTTGCCAATATGAGAGGAATACAGTGATACCTCGGTACTCGACCATAATCCGTTCGAGATCCGTGTTCGACCTCCGATTTGTTCGAGTACCGAATTTTTTTTCCCCATAAGAAATAATGGTATATATTCTATTCCGTTCCCAAGCACTCGAACAGGCCCAAAATATTAATAAAACGTGTACCTAAACAACAATAATTATCTAAATGTGTATGAAATTGGTCAGAAAATCCTATAAAACAATTTTAAACCATTTACTGTACTAAAATAAAACAATTTTAAACCATTTTCTGTACTGTAGTGAACATACCTTTGAGCAGCGGTTCGATGGCATACAGGGATGGATGTGGAGAGGATGGAAGGGGGAGGTTACTGCTTGGAAGGAGAGTCCCCTTCCATGATGTGGCGGGGTAGTTCTCCTTCAGGAGTTGTTTCTCTCTCCAATGAAAGGGTGGGCAGATCTATTTCAGGGGTTTCTTCTCTTCTTTGTCTCTTCTTTGGAGGAGAAACAGGCTTTGATGTAGCAGCTTTCTTTTCTTTTGTGAAAAACTGGTCTATTGTTAATTGTTTCTTCCTCCTCTGCAGTATTCTTCGAAAATGATACATGACACTATCATTAAACATATGCACTGCCCGGTTTGCTACTGCAATTTCTGGGTGGTATTTTTCAGCAAAAGCCTGCACATCTGCCCACTTGGAACAAATTTCATTGATGAGAGAACTTGGAACATCCTCCCTTACCTCATCCTCTTCTGAAGATTCCTGCTCCACAATCAGATCCTGCTGCTGTTGTTGTTGCAGGTGCAACAATTCCTCCACAGTCAACTCGGTAGAATGGCTTTCTACAAGCTCATCAATATCATCCTTGTCGACCTCAAGCCCCAAACTCCTGCCCATGACAACAATTTCCTCAACGACATCAGTGTCATCAGAAATTACAGGGGTAGCAGTGCTTGGACCCGCCTCTGGTTGGAAACCTTCAAACTCCCTCTCTGTGACACATGATGGCCACAGCTTACGCCAGGCAGAGTTCAATGTCCTATAGGTCACACCTCGCCAAGCTTGGTCAATCATGTTAACAGAGTTGAGGATGCTGAAGTGTTCCTTCCAGAATTCCTTTAGGGTCAACTTCGTGTCACTGGTCACTTCAAAACACTTTCTGAAAAGGGCCTTGGTATAGAGTTTTTTGAAGTTTGAAATGACCTGTTGGTCCATGGGCTGGAGTATGGGAGTAGTATTGGGGGGCAAGAATTTGATTTTGATAAAGCTGTATTCTTCTTTCAAGTCATCCTCGAGACCTGGAGGATGTGCAGGAGCATTGTCCATAACCAGAAGACATTTCATTGGCAAGCTCTTTTCAATGAGGTAAGCCTTAACCTGGGGGGCAAACACTTCGTTTATCCACTCAGTAAAGAATTGTCTTGTGACCCAAGATTTAGTGTTCGAGCGCCACATAACTGGTAGTGCACTTTTACAAATATTATTTCGTTTGAACACCCGGGGGTTGTCCGAGTGGTACACTAACAAGGGTTTGATCTTGCAATCGCCACTTGCATTTGCACACAGCAACAATGTTAGCCTATCTTTCATTGGCTTGTGACCTGGCATCTTCGTCTCGTCCTTGGTAATGTATGTATTGGCTGGCATTTTCTTCCAAAATAACCCAGTCTCATCACAATTAAAGACTTGTTGTGCGATCAAATTTTGTTCATTTATGTACCGATCGAATTCCCCCACGTATTTATCGGCTGCAATTTGATCCGAACTAGCTGCCTCCCCATGCCTAGTAACACGATGAATACCTGTTCTATTACGAAACTTTTCAAACCAACCCCTGCTCGCTTTAAATGTAAATGAATCACTTTCACTGGTACTCGGACTTTTCTTCACTAATTCTTCATAGATATGCAACGCTTTTTCACAAATGAACGCTTCACTAACACTTTCCCCGGCCAACTGTTTTTCTTTAATAAATATTAAAAGCAACTTTTCCATCTCCTCAATCCCTTGTGGCCTTTGCTTAGTTACCGCCGTAACTCCCGTTGCAACATTCGCCTTCTTAATCATTTCTTTATGCTTTAAAAACGTAGAAATGGTCGACTTCGCCATTCCGTATTCTACCGCTAAATCGGACACTCGTACACCATTCTCATATTTCGCTATAATTTCCTTCTTCAACTCGATCGTTGTTCGCACTGTTTTCCTCTTCTCCTTCCCCTTAACACTCATTACTTTCTTGGGACTCATTATGAAAGCTAAAAAAGCAATTAAAAGCACTGAAAATCACTAAATCACAACGAATGCTGATCGCGCGTTGTCTGAGTGACGCTCTCGAGAGAACTGATGCTTCCCGAACAAGCGAGAGTGGCCGAGATGGCGCGATCATCACAAAGCCCATGCGGTCGTCACGTGTTCGGCTGGTCGAGTACCGAATTTTTGGTCGAGCACCGCAGCAAAAATTTCTCGAAAATTTTGGTCGAACTCCGAATTGTTCGAGTATAGAGTCGTTCGACTACCGAGGTATCACTGTACATCAACAATATGCACCATCCTCAAGCAGAAGGATGCTGTAAAGAGCACCAAGCCTTCTAAAGGACTAACCATGCTTTCCAAGCTGTGCAGTGATATTCATGACGAGATGGAGAGGCTTCTTTTAATATGGATAAAGGAGAAACAGTTGGCGGGAGATAGCGTGACCGAGACGATCATCTGTGAAAAGGCCAGCGGAATCTACGATGACTTGAAAGGAAAACAAGTATCTGAGAGAGGGAAGACTTCGACGCCAGCGGAAACCTTCAAAGCTAGTCGTGGCTGGTCGGATAATTTCAAAAAATGGACTGGGATACACTCAGTTGTGAGGCATGGGGAAGCAGCAAGTTCAACTCGAAAGCTGCAGCGGACTACTTCAAAACCTTTGCCTCAGTTATCGCAGAACAAGGATACATCCCCCAACAAGTGGTCAACTGTGATAAAACTAGCCTTTTCTGGAAGAAGATGCCCAGGAGGACATTCATCACAGCAGAGGAGAAGAGACTACTGGGTCATAAACCCACGAAGGACTGGTTAACTCTACCTTGTGCCAATGCCAGCGTTGACTGTAAGGTCAAGCCACTGCTGGTGTACCACTCAGAAAACCCATGTGCTTTCAAGAGCCAAAGGATCTTGAAAGGAAAACTGCAAGTGATGTGGTGCGCTAATGCTAAGGCTTGGGTTATGGGGCATTTCTTCACAGAATGGGTTAATCTGTGCTTTGGTCCGTCAGTCAAAAAATATTTGGCCAAGAAAAGCCTGCCAATGAAATGTCTCCTGGTCCTCGACAATGCCCCTGGTCACCCTCCTGGTCTCGAAGAAGACATTTTTGATCAGTACAGGTTCATCAAGGTCCTTTATCTCCCGCCCAACACCACGCCACTCCTCCACCTCATGGACCAACAAGTATCTTTTAGTAAATATTTTATTGGAGTTAAGAAGAATATGACTGACGTAGAATCCAGGTCTCTTTTAAATGGAACGTGTTCCAGAACAGAGGGGATCGACTTTTATATATACTGATGGCTCCAAATCTGATGTTGGCGTTGGATTTGGAGTACATAGTAATGATTTTAATTCAAGTGGTGCACTTCCTCTAATAGCTTCCATATTTACTGCCGAACTGTATGACATACTATCCGCTATTGAGAAAATAGCTTTGGAGAAGGAGGGTAATTTTACAATTTTTTGTGATGCAAGGAGTGTTGTTCAAGCTTTAGAAGTTTTCAGTTCTAGTAACCCTCTAGTTTTAAAGATTTTAGAATGGCTTTTTATTATTGGACGGAGAGGTATAACAGTTCGATTTTGTTGGGTTCCAGCACATGTAGGTGTGTCTGGGAATGAGAAGGCAGATTCACTGGCGAAGAATGCAGCATCCTAGTTGCTACCAAGAAGGTATCCCATGCCCTGTAATGATTTCCTACCTTACATCAAGAAATTGTTTTGTAATAAATGGCAACAGCACTGGGATAGTGTAGATGGCAATAAAATGAGAGAAGTAACAAATGTCATATCACCTTGGAGGTATAACATGATGCCCCGAAAATGGAAGACGACTCTGTGTCGTCTCCATATTGGTCACACTCGGTTGACACACAAGTTTCTTCTGAAGGGCCAACACCAACCGTATTGTTATGAGTGGTTCCTTTAACAGTGAGGCATTTGTTGATCGAATGCCCCAATTATAATAACTTTAGAAATAGATATCTGTTTGAGGCTTGAGGTGAGGATGGCAGGTTCATCCTGGCCAAGATCCTTTGACATGATTTGTCATACAATGCTAGTGGCATTTTTAAATTGATATCAGAAGCAGGTCTTCTTAATGATATTTAACTTTTATAACATATTTACTTCTAGTGGCATCTTTAAATTTATATCAGAAGTAGGTCTTCTTAATTGGACCTTCTTTTAATCTTTATTTGTAATAAAGGATATCGGCATCAATGACCTTCGATGTCAGGATGCCAGAGAACTTCAAATCAATCAATCAATCAATCGTAATGGTAATCGTAACGAAAATATATATAAAATCGAGTCCTTAGCATCGTAATGCTAATCGTATTGAAAATATATATGAAATTGAGTCCTTAGCATCGTAATGCTAAACAAAAACTAGCTAACGTGAAACTTACCCATAAAAATAAAGTAAACATGATAAATAAGAGGCCATCGGGGATTAAGCCCGACGCCATGCTAGCAGGACTCGAAGTGCTTTGGCTTCCTCTAACAAAAGCTAAAAGGTAAGTCCCCGAAGGGATTGAAACCAAAATTAGCATAAATAAAGGCAAAGAGAGGTAAATACTCAACTTTGACGAAGAAGAGGAAGTCATACCAAACGATAATTCTTCAAAAAAACTGCGAAAAAAGAGCCCACAAAATCAACCGAACTGTAGCCACAGCTGCGCTCGAAGGAATGGGAGGCAGGAACGTATAGAGGCACTCGAAGGTGATAGGAGGAGTAACGGCTCCTAATCTTTCCTTCCCCTTAGTGGATTAGACTGGTTAGGGTCTTGTTTGGGGTCCAGATACCTATGGTTATCTTGGGATACGTCCCTGATTATACATGATATCTTCTGATAGTCGTTTCCGGGGGTTGGAACCCCGTGATACCTAACGGTAATTCTCTTGTAATATCAATCGCAGAAATATTATACTGTAGAAGTTGCCAGAAGGAACTTTCCATCAGGAAGACATTGCTCGAGCCCAAAAATCTAGTTTTTATTAGACAAGTATGTTCATTTATTCTACTGTTGCCCCACCTTATATGTGACTCTATGAACTGGATGATTCCAGTTTTGGGTATTTTAGGTGCTTGAAAATAGGAAATGTGCAGTTCACTCTTTCATGACAAATACTGTGTGGAATGTCAATGAATTAAAATAATTACTGTAGGCTAACTTTAATTTGTGAAGATGATGGACAATACTGATATGAAGTATGTATATAAGACATGAAAATTATATTTTGTAGAAATGATAGTTGAGAAAATATGGAATAAAGTGAGAAAGAAAGAAATATTTTTGTGTGTCATCATGTTTATAGCTATTGGGCTTACAAGTGCACTCTTACATGTCAGATACTGCATAGAATGCCAAAAAATTTAAATACTTGCAGTAGGCTAAATAAAATAATACATGCGTTAACAATGGACAATGCTAATAGGAAATATATAATTATGTGTGACATGAAAATTAAATTGTTTTGTAGACATTTTTATTGAGAAAATAAGGAATAAGATAGAAAAATCTTTTTGTTTCATCGTGTTTAGAGCTGTAAGGGTTACAAATGTATCAGTCTTCCCGATATTGAGGAAATTTCTTAGGATCTGTGAAATGCAAGTGATGTAGGAATCTGGAAATATATGAGGAATAAGGGGAAGATTTTATTTGAATTGAGTCATTTTTAGGTAATCATTCAAGTGCAAAGATAATTTGGTGTGATTTGAGATATAAGTTTGTGATGGAATTTGACTAAACAGAGCTTTCAACAACTTGCGTGGCTGGTGTTTTGGGTGGGAGAACGGGAGAGTGGCTGGGAGGGAAGTGTTGGAGAGTGACACAGCTATGACTCGCTTTAGAGAATGCTTCCCATGTGATTTGATCACATATGCCAACATAGAAATACACTAGTATAGCCTTTACGTAATCACGAATAAAGACCAAAATTGCAAGTGTCTCTTGGTGTTTGGATGAGATGCAATGATAGCTATGTATCTTATGCTGGGATGTGTCAGGGGGGTTAGAGTTAGGCCTCACATAGGGAATGTTGCCATTGACTGAAGAGAGTGGTGTGATTATGTGTAGTAACAGAAAAACACTAAAATAACTCTTACACAATCAGGAATAATGGCTAGAATCCCAAAGTCTTCATTGATTAACTGAAGAAAGGAGGAGGGGCTAACATCTAGGAAGGGAGGTGCTGTTTTAGTAAAATTTCCTTTGTGTGATATATGACCATGTGTTG
The DNA here is from genome assembly GCF_036898095.1 of Palaemon carinicauda. Lineage (NCBI taxonomy): Eukaryota > Metazoa > Arthropoda > Malacostraca > Decapoda > Palaemonidae > Palaemon > Palaemon carinicauda. The sequence goes on along the minus strand of NW_027168482.1, from coordinate 427,432 downwards.
TACTCTTTTGAAGGATATATAAATTATTTTAACTTCCATGTGTTTTATGTTAATTTTGTAAATGACGTATGTGGTATGTCAAAGTGTATTGTATCTGGCATGTTTTGACGTTCAGTAGACATCGTCGTGGTGAAGGGGTTAAATGATTTAGAACTTATCGGAAGGGCTGAAGCATTTTTAGACATCAATAAAGGATGACTTACCTCAACATAGGAAAAGTATCTTACTCCTTGTAAAGCAGAAATTGACCCTAATACTTTTTAGTTCTGATTTCTAGACATAAAATTATAGCAAGCACTAACATCATCTACTAGCTTAACCTCATATGCGACAAACATCCTTTTAATTATAAACCCTTAATACTTATACTCGGATGCATGAATATCCTTTTTCTCTGCAGATCAAGATTAGATACCCTCAGCCCAGCATGCACTAGCTAAATTTCTTTAATAAACTAAGTTAGCCTTCTCTAATTATCTCTCTCATCCTATATGTCTATCTCACACTTACATGTGTTACTTTGCTTTGCAATACCTTTTAAACTGAAATTTCAAGTATAGGATAAATCTGGAAACTTTGGCTTAGGAGTGAATGCTATCAATTTATGCCATGACCAAAACTCAAACTGTGAAGGTGGAGGGAAAAATTACCTGGAGAAGTGAAAGCCAAAAAATAATCTGGAGTTCATTAACAATGAAAAGTTAACTTATGGTAAAAGAGCAAGCAGTAAAAATGATGGTCGGTAATACAGTTGCTAACTAGGCTAATATGACCAGCAGGAAGCATTATGCTTAACCTTCTTTACATTTTATTTATCTTGCGCTTGTATTGTCCTCTAATTAGTATAATCTCATACTATTTTATTTGGATAATCCATACATTCATCAAATCTATCATGAACCATACACAAGAGATGCATATCTTATGTTTATGGTAGTAAGTTGGCCAGGGCACCAGCCACGCGTTGAAATACTACCGGTAGGAAGTTATTGGGTCCTTTGACTGCTCAGACAGTATTGCATTGGATCCTTCTCTCTGGTTACGGCTCATTTTCTCTATGCCTTCACATGCACCGAGTATTCTGGCCCATTCTCTACATATTCTCCTTTGTCCTCATACACCTGACAACACCAATATTATCAAACAATTCTTCTTTGCTTAAGGAGTTAACTACTGCACTATGAATTGTTCAGTGTCTACTTTCCTCTTGCTGAGGGTAGATGAGAGACTTTAGCTATGGTAAGCAAGTCTTCTAGAAGGGCACTCCATAATCAAACCATTGTTCACTAGTTTTGGGTAGTGCCAGCCTCTGTACCATGGCCTTTCACTGTCTTGGAGTAGAGTTCTCTCTTGCTAGAGGGTACGCTCTGGCACACTGTCTTATTTCTCTTCTACTTATTTTTTCTTCAAAGTTTTAATAGTTTTTGTATGAAAGATTTATTTTAATGTTATTATTCTTAAAGTATTTTAATTCTTAATTAATTCTCTTGTAGTTTACTTCCTTATTTTCTTTCCTCACTGAGCTATTTCTTGCTGTTGAAGCCCTTGGGCTTATAGCATTCTGCTTTTTTAACTAGGTTGGTAGCTTAACAAGTAATAATAATGATTATTTTTAAATATTTAACTTAGCCGGTGAATATATAGCTGCAACTCTGTTGCTCGACAGACAAAAAACTGTACAAAAAAAACTCGCCAGCGATCGCTATACAGGTTGCGGGTGTGCCCATCAGCGCCATCTGTCGGCCAGATACCAAGCTCCATGTAAACAAAGACTCAATTTTCTCTCTGTCGACGTGTCGACAAGACGTACTTTACTCGCTGTTGCTAACTGGAGTTTTTCACATCATCTTTGGTGAAGTACTATATTCTGGTTTTGAGCTTTCGCTGTGCAGAGTTTTTCTTCAAATAAATCCTTGAACTCTTTTTTGTGTCGGATTCATTGTTGATGACTTAGATCGTTTTTTGGAATTTTCCCTTGACCAATTCAAAATGGCTGACCTTTCACAAGTTCCCAAGTTTAGAAAATGCAATGCTAGGGACTGTTCTAGGCGTCTTCCGAAGGCTTCTCTCGACCCTCACACTATTTGTTCCAATTGTCGGGGTAAAACCTGTCAATTGGAAGATCGGTGTGAGGAGTGCGTGGGCCTTTCGGAATTCGATTTTATCGAATTTGAAAAGTACACACGCAGGCTAGAGAGAGATAGAATTAGGAGAAGTTCTTCTAGGTCTATTGATATTTCCTCTCCTCATGCCCCACAACCTATTCCTTCCCCTGTAGTGGTTGTTCCTAACCCCCCTCCTAGCACTCAGGAACCATCGATGGCTGACATGATGAGTGCCATCCATGCCCTGGGGGAGAGAGTTGAGTCCCTTGCAAGTGACCGCAATCAACTCATGGCGGATGTTAAGGAGCTTAAGTGCCAAATTGCCGCGGGAAGTGAGAAAGTGCCAAGTGAAAGTGTTGTGAACAGTGTTGCGCTTGAGGGTTCGTCTGTTCGTGCCTGTCGTCCTCCTAGTCCGGGACCTCTTGCAAGCTCCCAAGTCCAGGGGAGAAGCAATGTCGCACGACGCATGGGTTCGAGAGGCTTTAATCAGCGAACAGACGTTCCCTCCATGGTATCAGGCGTATCTCCCCAAGATCGCCCCTACCTACGTAAGACGAGAGAGCCCGTTTATACCTCGTCGTCTGAAGGTGTTTCTCGTAAGAAACTTTGGACCAAGGTCTCACGACCTTTAAAGCGTAAATCGGTCCCTTCAGGACAAGTCCAACGTCCCGGTTGTAGCCACTGGGTCAGTTCGGACTCGTTGCCGTCATCTGATGACTGCTCACCGCCTAAGAGAGGCAAAGCGGTACCGCTTCAGGCACTAACACCGTCTGTCGCCGCACCTGCTCCCGTAGACCCTAAATGGGCCTTGCTGCAAGACATGCAGTCCAAGCTTACGTCTTTGATGCAGGACTTTCATGCGGAGAAGGTTGCTACCGTACCTTCTGGCCAACAACCTTCTAAGCGATCGGTTGTGCGTCCTGTTGACGCTGAGGTAACCTTCTCGCGTCTACCGGTTGAGGTGGTTCCTCCACCGATGCGATCCAGTGTGGGTTGCCAGCCGCACGTTGACGTTAAGCGACGCACGGAGGTGGTTGTTGACGTTCAGGACGTTCAACAACCATCAGAGGTGACTTGTTTTGACGGGGTGCGTCAACCTCCGCAACCCGGTGTGGTTTCCACTGCTCAACCCAGTCGGTCTAGACAGTCTCGGGTGGACGCTGTGCGTCCTCGCGCTCCCATGGTTGTTGACAGTTCACAGACTGTGCAGCAGTTCCATGACGTTGCGTCCGGCTCCATCACGCATGCACCAGTGCGACCGGACTCAGCGAACCAGACGTTGCCCACTCCGTTGCCGTTTCCTCATCAGTTTTCGGATGAGGAACTTTCTGATGAGGATGTTGCTGAACATCAAGACGATCAACAGTCAGAACTGGACGAGCCTAAGTCAACTCAACCCTCTTTGGACTTTAGAAAAGTCTTGGCTGTATTCAAAGAGTTGTTTCCTGACCAGTTTATTTCTGTGGCTCCTCGTTCTCCGCCATCAGAGTTTGTATTAGGCATGCCTTCTACCGCACCTGCCTTTACTAGACTCGTCCTCGCACGCTCGTCTAAGAGAGCTTTGCGGCTGATAGGAGACTGGTTAGAGTCCAAGAAGAGTTTAGGGAAGACAGCATTTGCCTTTCCCCCATCTAAACTCTCTTCTAGATCGAGCGTCTGGTATGCCACGGGAGAAGTTCTCGGCTTGGGAGTTCCTGCCTCTGCCCAGGGCGACTTCTCAAGTCTTGTAGACTCTCCCCGCCGCCTTGCCATGAGACGCTCGAAGATTTGTTGGTCACCATCGGACCTGGACCACCTTATGAAAGGGATCTTTAGGGCTTTCGAAGTCTTTAACTTTTTAGACTGGTGCTTAGGAGCCCTGAGCAGGAAAATCTCTTCGACAGATAAAGATATTTCGTTGCTCATTATGTCCTGCATGGACAAGGCCGTCCGTGATGGGTCCAATGAGCCTGCTGCCTCATTCACGTCCGGAGTCCTGAAAAAGCGAGAGTCTCTCTGCTCGTTCCTGTCTGCTGGAGTTACACCATGCCAGAGATCGGAACTTCTCTTTGCTCCCCTTTCCAAGTGCCTGTTTCCAGAAGTCTTGGTAAAGGAAATTGCTGCTTCGTTGGTGCAGAAGGACACTCACGATCTAGTTGCGTCCTCAGCTCGCAAAGCTCCCCCTTTGCCTGCATCTTCCGCTAGACCGAGGATAGACACTCCAGCGTCTCGCTTTATTCCGCCCTTTCGTGGCAGAGCCTCCAGCAGAGGAGGTGCTCGTGCCGAAGGGAAGCGAGGGAAGAGGAAAGGATCCAGGTCCTCTAAGGGCAGAGTCTGACTGCCCGCAACTTCAGACAGCAGTGGGAGCCAGACTCAAGAACTTCTGGCAAGCCTGGGAGAGGAGAGGCGCAGATTCACAATCTGTGAAGTTACTCAGAGAGGGGTACAAAATCCCTTTTGTACGCAAACCCCCTCTAGCAACGTCTCCCATCGATCTCTCTCCCAGGTACAGAGAGGAAGAAAAGAGACAAGCCCTGAAACTGGAAGTGTCTCTTTTGCTAGAGAAGGGAGCGGTGGTCAAAGTCTCGGACCTTCAATCACCGGGATTCTACAACCGCCTCTTCCTAGTTTCAAAGAAGACAGGAGGGTGGAGACCGGTGCTAGACGTCAGTGCTCTGAATGTCTTTGTCACAAAGACGAAGTTCTCCATGGAGACCACAAAGTCAGTCTTAGCAGCGGTCAGAAGGGAAGACTGGATGGTCTCGCTAGACCTAAGGGACGCCTACTTCCACGTCCCCATTCACTCAGACTCCCAACCTTTTCTGAGATTCGTTTTCGAAAATGTGGTCTACCAGTTTCGGGCCCTGTGCTTTGGCCTAAGCACAGCTCCTCTCGTGTTTACGAGGCTGATGAGGAATGTGGCCAAATTCCTCCACTTATCGGACATCCGAGCCTCCCTTTATTTGGACGACTGGCTTCTCAGAGCCTCTTCCAGTCGTCGCTGTCTGAAGGATCTCAAGTGGACTCTAGATCTGACCAAGGAATTGGGACTCCTAGTCAATATGGAAAAGTCGCAACTGGTCCCATCCCAAACTATTGTGTATTTAGGGATGGAGATTCACAGTCTAGCTTTTCGGGCTTTTCCGTCGGCCCCCAGAATAAGTCAAGCCCTGTTATTCATCCAGAACATGCTGAAGAAGGAACTCTGCTCAGTCAGGCTGTGGATGAGTCTGGTAGGGACGCTGTCATCCCTGAAACAATTTGTGTCACTAGGAAGACTACACCTCCGTCCTCTTCAATACCATCTAGCTTTTCACTGGAAAAAGGACAAGACGCTAGAAGCGGTCTCGATCCCGATTTCCGAAAAGATGAAGTCTTGTCTGACTTGGTGGAAGGACAATATCAACCTAAGAGAGGGTCTTCCCCTGGCTGTTCAGACTCCCAACCACGTTCTCTTCTCGGACGCATCGGACGTGGGCTGGGGCGCGACACTAGACGGTCGGGAATGCTCAGGACTGTGGAACTCGAGTCAGAGGAGCATGCATATCAACTGCAAGGAGCTGTTGGCAGTACATCTGGCCTTGAAAAGCTTCAAGTCTCTCCTTCGAGGCAAAGTGGTGGAAGTAAACTCAGACAACACCACGGCCTTGGCGTACATCTCCAAACAAGGAGGTACCCACTCACTGACGTTGTACGAGATCGCAAGGGACCTGCACATCTGGTCAAAAGGTCAAGACATCTCCCTAGTAACGAGGTTCATCCAAGGCAACTTGAATGTCATAGCAGATTGTCTCAGTCGGAAAGGGCAAGTAATTCCAACAGAATGGACCCTCCACAAGGATGTGTGCAAGAGACTTTGGGCCACTTGGGGCCAACCAACCATAGATCTCTTTGCAACCTCGCTGACCAAGAGGCTTCCAATCTATTGCTCCCCAGTCCCGGACCCAGCAGCAATACATATAGATGCCTTCCTCCTAGATTGGTCACATCTGGATCTCTACGCATTCCCACCGTTCAAGATTGTCAACAAGGTACTGCAGAAGTTCGCCTCTCACGAAGGGACAAGGTTGACGCTAGTTGCTCCCCTCTGGCCCGCGAGAGAATGGTTCACCGAGGTACTTCGATGGCTAGTAGACGTTCCCAGAAGTCTTCCTCTAAGGGTGGACCTTCTACGTCAGCCTCACGTAAAGAAGGTACACCAAAGCCTCCTCGCTCTTCGTCTGACTGCCTTCAGACTATCGAAAGACTCTCGAGAGCTAGAGGCTTTTCGAAGGAGGCAGCCAGTGCGATTGCTAGAGCAAGGAGAGCGTCCACCATTAGAGTCTACCAGTCGAAGTGGGAAGTCTTCCGAGACTGGTGCAAGTCAGTATCTGTATCCTCGACCAGTACCTCTGTAGCTCAAATAGCTGATTTTCTCTTATACCTGAGAAAAGGACGATCCCTTTCAGCTCCCACTATCAAGGGCTACAGAAGCATGTTGGCATCAGTCTTCCGGCATAGAGGCTTAGATCTTTCCAACAATAAAGATCTTCAAGACCTCCTTAAGTCTTTTGAGACCACCAAGGAGCGTCGTTTGGCTACCCCTGGATGGAATTTAGACGTGGTGCTAAGATTCCTCATGTCAGACAGGTTTGAGCCGTTACAATCAGCCTCCCTGAAAGATCTCACTCTAAAGACACTTTTCCTGGTATGCTTAGCCTCGGCTAAAAGAGTCAGTGAGATTCATGCCTTCAGCAAGAACATTGGATTTTCGTCAGAAAAAGCCACCTGTTCGCTGCAACTTGGTTTTCTAGCCAAAAATGAGCTGCCTTCTCGGCCTTGGCCTAAATCTTTCGATATTCCCAGCTTATCGGAGATCGTAGGCAATGAACTAGAAAGAGTCTTATGCCCTGTTAGAGCTCTTAAGTTCTATTTAAAGCGTACCAAACCTTTACGAGGCCAATCTGAAGCTTTATGGTGTTCAGTTAAGAAACCATCTTTGCCCATGTCAAAGAATGCTTTATCATACTTTATCAGATTGTTAATACGAGAAGCTCATTCACATCTGAGTGAGGAAGACCGAGCTTTGCTTAAGGTGAAGACGCACGAAGTTAGAGCTGTAGCAACTTCCGTGGCCTTTAAGCAAAATAGATCTCTGCGAAGTATAATGGACGCAACCTATTGGAGAAGCAAGTCAGTGTTCGCGTCTTTTTATCTAAAGGATGTCCAGTCTCTTTACGAGAACTGCTACACACTGGGACCATTCGTAGCAGCGAGTGCAGTAGTGGGTGAGGGCTCAACCACTACAATTCCCTAATTCCATATCCTTTTAATCTGTCTCTTGAAATGTTTTTAATGTTGTTTTTATGGGTTGTCCGGAAGGCTAAGAAGCCTTTCGCATCCTGGTTGATTTGGCGGGTGGTCAAAGTCATTTCTTGAGAGCGCCCAGATTAGGGGTTTGATGAGGTCCTGTTGTATGGGTTGCAGCCCTTGATACTTCAGCTCCTAGGCGTCTATCAGCATCCTAAGAGGATCGCGAGGCTCCGTAAGGAAGACGTACTTATAAGGCAGAGTAATCGTTCAAGTCGACTTCCTTACCAGGTACCTATTTATTTTGTTTTTGTTATTTTGATAACTTCTAAAATGAAATAAAAACTCTTAGCTCATAAAATGTAAACATATTTTACTGGTCTCTACCCACCATCCTGGGTGTGAATCAGCTATATATTCACCGGCTAAGTTAAATATTTAAAAATGATATTTTAATTATAAAATAAATTTTTGAATATACTTACCCGGTGAATATATAAATTAAAGGACCCTCCCTTCCTCCCCAATAGAGACGCAGTGGGACGAGGAGAAAATTGAGTCTTTGTTTACATGGAGCTTGGTATCTGTCCGACAGATGGCGCTGATGGGCACACCCGCAACCTGTATAGCGATCGCTGGCGAGTTTTTTTTGTACAGTTTTTTGTCTGTCGAGCAACAGAGTTGCAGCTATATATTCACCGGGTAAGTATATTCAAAAATTTATTTTATAATTAAAATATCATGTTTGTCCATCATAAACTCATAGATATGAGTATTTTTACAGGCTATACTTAATCTTTTTTTCCAGTAGATATACTGTGATATTAAGTTGAAAACTTTAGTGGATCACACTATCATCAAGAACTGTTTAAAAGGATCAAATTCGGCTACAAAACATAGTACAGTACTAGACTATGAGATGTCAACTACTTTCTAACTTATTAGCCCCACTGTATCAGTCTCATCCCACCCATATCTCTCATTACCACATCCATCCACCTGATCTACTGAGGCCCCACACTCATCCCCATCACTTCCATATTCTTAGCTTTCTGGATTGGTTCCACCATTTGTCTTATAACATGACCATCGTATCTTAATTAACCTTCCCTAGCCTTATCTTTTACATGTACTACACATTCTTTTTGTATATTGACTCTCCCTCCTTTCCAGTAGTGATATTCTAGCAGTCCATCTCGCCATCCTCATTTCAGTTCTTTCTAACAATCCCTCCTCCTTTCTCTCAAGTTCCTAAGTTTTGGGCCCATATTATAGTACTGCCTTATAACTGTCTTTTAGATCTTCATTTTGAGTTATAATGTTATTTTCTTGTTCAAAACAACTCCAGTAATTTCTCTCCATTTTTGCCATGCTTCTTTCACTTTATGCCTCACCAGTGGCCATATGTTGTAGTAGAAGTAGTTATTGACATATTGAAAAGCTAGTCATATAAATCCACTGTGTGTTCTCTTAATTTTTTAGTTTGTCAACCAAAACTACAATTTCAAAGCTTTAGCCCAATGAAGGTTGGGTGTGACCTCTTGAATTAATTAAATTTTTGAGGTGCAGAAGTATATAAATTTAAGAATTTAAAATCTTATCATATAGTAAACTATTTATTGATAACAGAAAAAATCTTAGAACAGTATTTTTTGGCCATATGCCAATTGTTGTTGAGGGTAAGGCAGAAGGAGTTTAAGGTTTTTTAGGCAAGTGTTTCAGCCTTGTGTTGAGTCCTTGAACATCATTTTAGAACAGTGGTTTGTATATTACATGATTTTAGTTTAGATTACTTAAAACTAAAGTACTGTATAATGAATATATTGATTACAGTACTTTTGTACTATAATTTGAATTAATATTTAATGTAGTGGTCCAGATCAAGAGGATTACTGTGTGATATTTCTCAAATATAGAAATATCAAACAATTTTTCACTTAAATCTTTACAGGTAAGGGGTAGTATATGATCCTTTCTTTTTTTATTAAGAAGCTTATCATGGTAATAATCAATAGTATTCAATAAGGAGAGGATTAAAAAGTTTAGTAGGTTTATTGGGTTAACTTGAACCGTTCATTCTAAACCTAATTTGGTCATCTTAAGTTAAGGAGATGTTTAGAGGATAAGTTCCTGTAATGGGTACCATGAGTTGCTTCCGTGTTTCCTTTCCAGGCTCTGTTCAAAGAGAGGTACGAGACTATGTCCGTAGAGAATCAGCAAGCCTGCCGACTCAGGTTTCAAAAGCTGAGAGAGAGGCTTTTGGTGAGTATCTAAAAATCACTTGGATAATTTTCAGGTGGATGTGTTTTTAACCTCAGCCAGGACACTTGGCGACGAGAATAAAAGAATATTTTCACGTTGGTTGTATCAGTTCTTGAGCAGTTCTGAAATATTAAAGAATTTTAAGTACAAAATCGTTAATAGTAACTTCTATTGATTGGACCGTACTCTATTTGTAATTGTAATTTTTTTGTGTGCATTCTATTACTTTCTCAATAGCTGATACATAGGAAATATACATAGATTATTCAGGGAATGTCACTGAAATACACAATATGAATCTCGCAGATTCACTAGTTTTATGTATCCAGAGATAGTGCATTATTTTTGTATTTTATGTTTTATTTGTACAGTACTCTGCTGACTTTGATTTGGTTTTGCTATATTTTGAAAATTACCCAATTGAATTCACGAGATTCAGGTATTGTGTAATCAAAATTGTCACGATTTATATTGTGAAGATAGATTATTTGAATTCTGTCTTTCAAATTTTAATTGTTAAAACTTTCCAGAGAAGAGAAATTCGTGCTGGTCGAAGGAGAATAAGGGACAGAAAACCTGGCTACAGTATAGTGTCCTCTGTCAATGATAAGGTGTCAAGATTTCTTCAAGTAAGTATTGAATTTAGAACTTGATTTGCCCTCGTAATGATAACTAAATAATGTAGGAGATATCTGTGCGAAAGCTTGAAATGCGTTTTGAGTATTTATACAAGCCTACTTTTCCACTACAGTATATTATTCCTTTTGCTTAATCATTTACAGTATGTTTTTTAGACTTACAGCTGTATATGAAGTACAGTACTGTGCAAGTATAAAGTATGTTTCAAGAGTTGATTGATTCCTATGAATTTCCACTGAAGTTCATATTGCTTTGTTCTCAAAGGTAATTCAATATTGCCCCAAAAATACAAAAAATTTCCTGTTTTAATACCTTTAAGAGGCTATGCCTCTCTTCAGTCAAAGCATAATGAAGAGACTAATGGCAACAACCTTGGAGTAGCTAGCCCATGCCAACTTTGTATTTAGTTCTCTCATTATGTTCACACTAATGGGTTGTGATTATATTGGCTCACCCAATTGAAATTGGATTTTTTTTCTAAATGGTTTTAGGTTATTTAACTTTTACTTTGGCGTGTTTTCTTGAATTGCTTTATATGCTGATGAGAGTAGTTCACTTGGCTTTGTGAAACATGCTGCCACAGGATTATGTTTTGTTTTTATGTTTGGAGGGGTGTTGTCTGTGTTAACGCCCTCTTAAAGAATTACGCTTGGCTAATAACTGACTGTTATGAGTGTTCAAATATAAAGTAAATTAGTGGGTAATATATGCCTTTACTAATTTTGTTTTATTTGCTTTTGGTTCAGGGGAACATCCAGAGAAGACTAAGAACCCTTGGGTAACTTTTGAAGTTTTACCTATATGTTCTAGTTCACCGTTGAGTAAAAGTTCTGATTGTGCACAGTACCGAAAGAATCTTAACCCTTAAAATCTTAACTGCATCGATTGATGCATATGGAAATTAGCCAGTAAAGACCTAACTGCAACTATTTGAGTGTATGGAAGGTGGATGGCTACGCGCATAGTAGTAGGCTGCAAGCCTCTGAAGTAAGTCATAACTGGTGGACGAGCCATCAACATCCTCTGGTCATTGTCGACCAGCTGATACATGCATTGAAAATGATTTCAAAAGGAGTTTGACATTTTTAGGTACATCTACAGATATTCGAGAGGCATTGTCATTTTTAAGCAGTGATGAAAAAGACATTGATAATGAGAAATTATGTTCTTCCTGAAAATGTCTTCAGAAAGTGATTTTCATTATTCTGATGACAATAACGGTAGCAATACTATTACTCCTCCTCCTCCCCCACCTTAGCCTCCCCTTCCTCGCACACATCCACCATCTCTCTCTCCCTCTCCTGGCTCAACTCCTCCTTTTTCTCCCCACCCACCTGCTGCTGCCAGCACCCCATTACATCCCCCTGAAATGTAATGAAAGTGAAACTTATCTTTAGAAAATTATTTAATGTAAATCCCATCCTGTATTTTTTTATTTTAGAAATATGATAAAATAGTGAGACTTATCTTTAGAAAATTATTGATTTATTTATTTTACAACCCTTCATGTTCTTTTTTCTACAAAATACACTTTTCTGTTGTTTTTTGATAAATAATATTTTCAACCAATTGTATAAGGCCTCTTTGCAAGTATATATGTTATATCTTGTTTGCTGTTTTACATGCAATTTTGCATGTAATTATAAAATAGTTACAGCGGACTCCAACCCTCCATGGTAGTAGATGCATTTATTCACTATTCATTACCCTCAATGAGAGAATGCCTTGATGTAACCATACAATAGTTACAACAGACTCTAACCCTCCATGATAGTAAATGCATTTATTTATAATCAGTACCTTCTTAGTGAGAGAATGCCTTTATGTAGTCTTTCGTTTCATCACAGCATATCATTTCCGTGCGGAAACCTTGTGCTGGGTAGAAGGGCTCTTAAACTGGGAAATATTTTTTTTCTTTTTCTCAGTTTGACTCTTAAATTTTTCCCATTCTATTTCTACTTAGTATTCCGTCCTTTTTCATATTTGTTAGCTGTCTCTGACCTTGCGGTCAAAATTGTCTTACCCTTTTCACTGTCTAGATATTTGGAGGAGACACCATATCCGGGATTAGAGATTTTTTTCAAAACTAATTGTGTGAGCTTTGGTGATCTTGGATCATAGGAGTATCAGTTCAGTATTCCCACAATGTCACACGGAACTATGCTTTGCTGAAATTTGGCCTCAGATTCCAGGGTTGAGCCAGTTTCGTAAGGTAGGACCTCTCATTGTCTGGTTTGCCTACCACTATGATTAGAGTGGGGATGATTGTATTCTTGAAATTCTCTCGGTCCCATCAAGCGGGTTTGACATACACTTCAGCCACTCTAATAATAGTAGTACCATCCATTTGGGGTAGGGTAGGAAGTGGGCATTTGAGAGTCTGCTCTCGCAGGTGTCATTGGTGGAGGAAATAATTCCTTGAAAGGTTAATGGGGTTTTCTTAAGAATTTCAGATAATTTTAATATTTTTTTTCCATTAAACTTTTTTTCCATATATTTTTTCATTTATTATTCCTTATTATTCCCCCTAAAAGAAAGATGCTCCCTGTGGCCGCGGGGGCATATAAAAATTAGAATAGCACCAACGTTATCCCTGCGTGTCGTAAGAGGCGACTAAAAGGGACGGGACGAGGGGGCTGGGAACCCCCTCTCCTGTATAAAATTCCTGCGAGACATCGACAAGGAGATGGAGCTGGGGGGAGAGTGACTGCTCCCCGCACTCTAGTTTTGGGGTGTTTGAATGTGCGTGGATGTAGTACGATAGAGAGTAAAAGATGTGAGATTGGAAGTATGTTTAGAAGTAGAAGGATGGATGTATTGGCCTTGTGTGAGACAAAGATGAAAGGAAAAGGTGAAGTGATGTTTGGTGAAATGTCTGGTAGAGTGTCTGGGATTGAAAGGGGAAGAGCGAGAGAGGGTGTGGCGTTATTGCTGAGTGAGTGGATGACAGGTAAAGTAGTGGAATGGAAGGAGATATCATCTAGGTTAATGTGGGTAAGGGTTAGGTTGGGTAGGGAATGTTGGGCGTTTGTCAGTGCGTATGGGCCAGGTAGTGAGAAAAGTGAAGAGCGGAATGAGTTCTGGAATGAATTAACTAGGTGTGTAGAAGGAATTATGTAGTTGTTATGGGTGACTTAAATGCTAGAGTGGGCGCTGGAGAGGTAGAAGGTGTCATTGGGAAGTATGGCGTACCACGTGAAAATGAGAGTGGTGAGAGACTGGTAGACATGTGTGTTGAACAAGAGATGGTAATAAGTGCTAGCTTCTTTAAAAAGAAAGATAAAAATAAGTATACATGGGTAAGAGTGGCAAATGGAAGAGTAGTAGAAAGGGCATTAATGGATTGTTTTGAAAACTAAAAGAATGTTTGGAAGATTGAAAGACGTGCACGTGTTTAGGGGTATGGCTAACGGTATGTCTGATCATTTTTTGGTGGAAGGAAAATTAGTTGTAGCAAAAGAGTAGGGGAATAGAGTAGGTGGATGTAAATGGGAGGTAGTGAGGATTGAAGAGCTAATAAAACCGGGGGTAAAAAGTAAATATCAGAAAAGGTTGAAAATGGCATATGACGAGGTGAGAGCAAGAGAAACTGGTAATTTAGAGGAGGAGTGGAAGTTAGTGAAAGAAAATTTTGTTGGGATTGCAAGTGATGTATGTGGCAAGAAGGTTGTTGGAGGCAGCATGAGGAAGGGCAGTGAACGGTGGAATGAAGGAGTGAAGGTAAAAGTGGAAGAGAAAAAGAGGGCTTTTGAAGAATGGCTGCAGAGTAATAGTATAGAGAAGTATGAAAAATATAGAGAGAAAAATGTGGAAGTAAAGCGCAAGATACGTGAGGCAAAGAGAGCAGCTGACCTGAGGTGGGGTCAGGGATTGGGTCAGTCATATGAAGAGAATAAGAAGTAGTTTTGGGAAGAAGTGAAGAGAGTAAGGAAGGCTGGCGCAAGAATTGAAGAGACAGTGAAAGATGGAAATGGAAGGTTGTTAAAAGGAGAGGAGGCAAGGAAAAGGTGGGCGGAATATTTTGAAAGTTTGCTGAATGTTGAGGATAATAGGGAGGCAGATATAATTGCTGTTCCAGGTGTTGAGGTGCCAGTGATGGTAGATGAGAATGAGAGAGAGATTACAATAGATGAAGTGAGGAGAGCACTAGATGAAACGAGAGTAGGAAAAGCAGCTGGTATGGATGGTGTGAAAGCTGAGATGTTGAAGGAAGGGGGTGTGACTGTACTTGAATGGTTGGTGAGATTGTTTAATATGTGTTTTTTGTTGTCAATGGTACCAGTAGATTGGGTTTGTGCATGTATTGTACCACTATATAAGGGTAAGGGAGATGTGCATGAGTGTTGTAATTCAAGAGGTATTAGTTTGTTGAGTGTAGTTGGAAAAGTGTATGGTAGAGTATTGATTAATAGGATTAAGGATAAAACAGATAATGCAATCTTGGAAGTACAGGGTGGTTTTAGAAGAGGTAGGGGTTGTATGAATCAGATTTTTACAGTTAGGCAGTTATGCGAGAAATATTTAGCAAAAGGTAAGGAGGTGTATGTTGCATTTATGGATCTGGAGAAAGCATATGATAGAGTTGATAGGGAAGCAATGTGGAATGTGATGAGGTTATATGGAGTTGGTGGAAGGTTGTTGCAAGCAGTGAAAAGTTTCTACAAAGGTAGTAAAGCATGTGTTAGAATAGGAAATGAATGAGTGATTGGTTTCCGGTGAGAGTGTGGCTGAGACAGGGATGTGTGATGTCGCCGTGGTTGTTTAACTTGTATGTTGATGGAGTGGTGAGAGAGGTAAATGCTCGAGTGCTTGGACGAGGATTAAAACTGGTAGGCGAGAATGACCATGAAGGGGAGGTAAATCAGTTGTTGTTTGCGGATGATACTGTACTGGTAGCAGATACAGAAGAGAAGCTTGACCGACTAGTGACAGAATTTGGAAAGGTGTGTGAGAGAAGGAAGTTGAGAGTTAATGTGGGTAAGAGTAAGGTTATGAGATGTACGAGAAGGGAAGGTGGTGCAAGGTTGAATGTCATGTTGAATGGAGAGTTACTTGAGGAGGTGGATCAGTTTAAGTACTTGGGGTCTATTGTTGCAGCAAATGGTGGAGTGGAAGCAGATGTACGTCAGAGAGTGAATGAAGGTTGCAAAGTGTTGGGGGCAGTTAAGGGAGTAGTAAAAAATAGAGGGTTGGGCATGAATGTAAAGAGAGTTCTATATGAGAAAGTGATTGTACCAACTGTGATGTATGGATCGGAGTTGTGGGGAATGAAAGTGATGGAGAGACAGAAATTGAATGTGTTTGAGATGAAGTGTCTAAGGAGTATGGCTGGTGTATCTCAAGTAGATAGGGTTAGGAACGAAGTGGTGAGGGAGAGAACGGGTGTAAGAAATGAGTTAGCGGCTAGAGTGGATATGAATGTGTTGAGGTGGTTTGGCCATGTTGAGAGAATGGAAAATGGTTGTCTGCTAAAGGTGATGAATGCAAGAGTTGATGGGAGAAGTACAAGAGGAAGGCCAAGGTTTGGGTGGATGGATGGTGTGAAGAAAGCTCTGGGTGATAGGAGGATAGATGTGAGAGAGGCAAGAGAGCGTGCTAGAAATAGGAATGAATGGCGAGCGATTGTGACGCAGTTCCAGTAGGCCCTGCTGCTTCCTCCGGTGCCTTAGATGACCGCGGAGGTAGCAGCAGTAGGGGAGTCGGCTTTATGAAGCTTCATCTGTGGTGGAAATGTAGGAGGTTGGGCTCTGGCACCCTAGCAGTACCAGCTGAACTCGGTTGAGTCCCTGATTAGGCTGAAGGAACATAGAGAGTAGAGGTCCCCTTTTTGTTTTGTTTCATTGTTGGTGTCGGCTACCCCCCAAAATAAGGGGAAGTGCCTTGGTATATGGATGGGAAAAGAAAGATGAGTAAACGTAATGTTCCCTGTACCCTTGGATTAAATGGCGAACCCCAGACACCATTGACGACCTCTCCTTGTTTGAATATGGTAAATTTTGTTGACGACCTGGAAATTAATTAGGGCTGTTCTTCAAATGTACAAAAACAGTGAGGAAGTTGAAAGTCATGCATATATGTGATTTACCAATAAATTGTCAACATGAAACATTATTGATGACTTGAGCCTTTCAATAAGGTTACTGAAATATAGATGAATTTCTGGGAAGACGATGGGAAATGGGAAACATGGATCTCCTATAATAATCATGAAGAGGCTTTTAAAGCAATTTGCCAAGTTTCAAAAATGAAAATTGATAATAGCAAGATTACTGGAGTAGTATGCAATACTGCTTCTGGAAACCTTGGTATATATCATCAATAGAACAAAGGAAGCCTAAGCCACCAATGTGGGTTATTGCTGTCTTGAAGGGTGAAAAGTAAAATTATCTTAAATTTAACAAACTAATGCAACAGAAAGTAGGTACTATAGAACCTGGAGCCATTTCTAGATTGGCAAGAAGTCCATTTTAATTCATGCCAAATCAAAAACATAGTCATTTATGCTAAGTCATAGAGAGATAAAAGAAAATTTAAATGTGGATATCAAACCGCATTTGAATTTTAGTTATGGAAGAGGGGTGATTTTTAATAAAGACCTTTATGAATTTGTTGATGAAGAAACATTAGATATGTGCCCTAGAGAAATTTAGAAGATTTATTAGATTTTTAGCACCACTGTGATCATTTTCACATTAGCCTCTATAGAGAGAAACCTTTACATTGCTGCAATTGCTTCAAATTTGGATATTTATTTAAAGTGTATAAATGAAAAGATCTTCAACAATTGTTTGAATCTTGAGTATGGACCATGCACTTCTATTGCAAAGTGCACTAATCATAGCCAGAATCATAAAGCAACAAATAAGAAATGTCCTCAGTATGAAATAGATGAAGCAGATGCTCAGAAGTCAGATATAGAGCATATCAGTGTAGGATATGCTAGGTGACTTCTAAGCAAAACCATAAGTACTTAAAATATTAGGATGCGGGACATCCAGAGAGAATTGCAACACCACTTAGACCAGGTAATATAAAGCATCCTCTTGCTAAATCACCTCCAAAGGCTATTACAGTGCCTCATAATTTAGTTTCGGTGCCTCATCAAAAAGGCAACGCCTCCTTTCTTAAAATCTGCCACACCTCAGAGGAGCAGCCCATGGCTTTCATCATGGGTAGCATCATTGCCAGATTTAGGGGAAGAATCTTATGCTAGAAGTTATGTGATGCACCTGTGATAATGGAGGTACATAATCCTAGTAGCACTCCATCTCTCAATAAAAAAAAAGAGAGACCACCACTCTTCTTCCCTCCAATGAGAAATGCAAAAATAACAATAGCAAATAGGTAGTATTTTATCTGAAAAAGACAATGAACCTTCAAAAAATTTAAATATCAAGTTCCCCCTCCTTCTCCTCAAATAAATAAGAAGGCTGCTAAGAAAAACGTCAAACTAAACTTACAAGACATACTTCTTCAAAGAGAGTATCAGAGACTCCCATCAATAAAAAAACTGATAGAATTTTGTATTTTCTCTTCAATATTACAGTGGAAATGTCAAGGTCTTATGGCTAAATAGGAAGAGCTAAAGCTCCTATTTCATGACCACCCACCTACAAGAAACAATGTTAGATGTTTTTAATCCCTACCCTAAAGAATACATCAATTACAGAACATCATGTAATCCTCAGGGAAGAAGTCATGCTAGAAGTCTCGTGTATGTTTGCTGTGACATTTCCCAAAATCATTTTATAAGTGGGAAATATACCATATGTTCATTATATTTATCTCCTAATGATAGTGTTTCATATGATGATGTGACTGAGGTGTTAAACCAACTCCTTCAACCATTTCTTCTTCTGGGTGACATGAACAGCTGATACCCATTATGAGGAAATGTTTTAGCAAACTCAAATGGCAATCTGCTAGCATCACTAATAGAAAATGAAGATATTGAGATTCTAAACACAGGTGAGCCCACTCAATTTCAAATCCAGAAAAGTAATTTTTCATGCATTGATCTTTCAATAGCATGCTCTGTGTAGCTGACTTCAGTGGAGAAGATTGGATGACTGGTATACAAGTGATGATGCACCAATATTAATTGAAACTTAACAATGGTCTGCCTGAATACTGATTACCTTGATGGTACTTGGATAGAGCTGACTGGCAAAAATTTAAAGAACTGAGCGAAGTAGAAAGTAATGGAGAGGAATTTTAAATGATTTACTAAATGGAAGCCATCACACAGCTGGTGTGCATTCCATCCCAGAAATGACAGGTCTGTTCCATCGACAACCAGTCCCTTGAAGGTCACGAGAAATTCAGGTGTTACACAGATCTACTAGAATTTGATTAACAAGGAGCTGTAGAAATTGCACTGAAGAGAATATTGTTGCTTATAAGAAATGCAGAGTACAATTTCGACAAACAATCAAAGTAGCTTGAGGTCAGTTATGGTAATTTTTTGTTTCTTACGTGAATAAAAGACCTGTACCTTCTACTGTTTGAAGGAAAGTTTATAAAATTTCTGGCAAATATACTCTAAATCCTTCACCAGTGTTAAAATTAATAATCAGTATATTACTAATCCTTTAGAAGTGAGTAATCCACTAGCTGATCATTGTGAGAGAGTATCCCAAAAGTTAGAAGACACTCCAGCCTACCTTTATAGATATGAAGAAGAAGAAAAGACTGAACTTCACATTAAATAAAGGATACAATCTCCCATTTCCAGAGAGATTTTGACAATGCTATATCATCATATGTAATGTATGTAAAAACACTAAAATTTTCATTATAAGTAGTATTAACAGAATATGACAAGACAGAGTGTCATTTGCTTCCAAGATACATCATGGAACAGTATTTTATTATCTTGAAAAAGCGACTCCCGGCCAGTCAGAAGCTGTTGTCTTTGTGTGATTTTGCCTGGGGCTCTGATCCCGAGGTCGTTAAGAGAATCCAGACATTAATGCATCAAAGATACATGCCTTATTTGAATATGAAAAACACGTCTTCTAACTGTGCAAAATTTATCATTAATCGAATGCCAAGTCACAAACATACCAATTAGCTACAATGGTGGAGATGGGTTGATTTCAATTCTAAGTACAAAAAATCTGAATTTGACAGGTATAAGTACAGAAGAATTGTCATTGACTTTTATCTTTCTTCATGGTCAAGTGGTATGTCAATGTTAATACAAGTTTCCTGGACCAGGGTTTGAGTCCCGGCCGGTTAGAAGCTGTTGTCTTTGTGTGATTTTGGCGGGGGCTCTGATCCCGAGGTCGTTAAGAGAATCCAGACATTAATGTATAAAGAAATATATGGCTTATATGAATAGGAAAAACACTTCTAAATGTGCAAGATTTATCATTAATTGATTGCCAAGTCAAAAACATACCAATTAGCTACGGCTGTGAAGATGGGTTGATTTCAATTCTAAGTACAAAAAACCTGAATTCGACAGGTATAAGTACAGAAGAATTGTCATTGACTTTTATCTTTCTTTGTGGCCAAATGGTATGTCAATGTTAATACAAGTTTCCTGGACCAGGGTTCGAGTCCTGGCCAGTCAGAAGCTGTTGTCTTTGTGTGATTTTGCCTGGGGCTCTGATCCCGAGGTCGTAAAGAGAATCCAGACATTGATGTATCAAAA
>NW_027168482.1:385000-402500 GCF_036898095.1 Palaemon carinicauda | reverse complement strand
GCTCAACACGTTCAGTCATCTTGAGAGAATCAGTAATCCGACAGACACGTTGTGTAGCACCTCACTCAGCGACCGACAGGCGGCAACTGACGCGCTCGATGGTGGTGAAAAAATTCACGCATGCGCATGAAGGTGTCTTCCTTCACTGTGCAGAGTGGCGTCACGCTATCGTCTCTATTTTGGACGGGAAAAATAAAAGTCGGATACTTTTTAGACAGGCCTCGTATATATATATATATATATATATATATATATATATATATATATATATATATATATATATATATATATATATATATATATATATATATATATATATATATATATACATACACACACACACACACACACTCACATGATTATTAGGCCATTGCATTCGGCTTCGACCCCCCATTTTTCTATAGAATACCTGAAATAAGATGAAAGCATACATACACACACACACACACATCACCAACCCTCTGAAAATGTGAAAATAGCCAAAAAAAAAACTTACAATGAAAGGTGGAAGCCCCTCCAAGGCCCACCCCTGTCCAACCTAGTAACCATGTCAAGACAACGGATTTTGAGAACGGAAATCGCTTTGTTCTCCATTACATCTAAGGTTTGCGGTAATATTTTGGGTATTAGACACTATGCCATCACTCACGGGAATATTTCCCTTATACACTGATCCTACTTGACCTTTAGGCATTTTATCCAACAAACACCTTCACTCATATAAAGGGGAATATTCTAAAAAGTTATAAAGCACTATCACTCATTAGAATAGGCTCTAAAAGCACAAAATTGACGGATAACGCACGAAAGAGAAGTCAGACAACCTTTTCAAAACAAGGCAAGGATTGAACTGACGTACTTCGTCGTTCCGTTCCCAGGTTCTCCATCCACCCCGTTATTCGACTCTACATAAGATTTTTGCCGGGAACAAGGATATCGGCAAGAAATATGAAAATATACAAAGTTTCGGCAAACTAAAAAAAAAAATCTATAAAAATAATTATGCTAAGCATAAAAAAACACATGGCAACTCAAATCAGCTGCTCTGAGACCTTTAAATCACAAGACACGGAAATTTAAAGTCCATTATGCTCCATCCGGGGAACGCATCCCACTCAAGAATGCCATGATACCAAAGATGTAAACACACCGAACATAATCATTCGTAAAAATGGCTATGAAACCTAAACCTAATGCACAGGAAATATTAGCTGATTCCTTTACATAAAATTTAAAGGTCCTTGATGACCCCTGTGGGGACCAAGGAAACTTTTTATTCATATTCAGTGTAGATACGATGTCGAAGGAACAACCAAACACTAGTCCCGCACCAGTAACGATGCCCATTTTTCGTAAAATTTGTATAAATGGCTATGAAACCCAAAAATAATACAAAGAAAAATCACCTGATTCATAACAGAAAGTTTAAAGGTCCATCTTGACCTCTGTGGGGGCGCCTGGGGCAACGTATAACAATGAAAACATAGTGTTACCATGGCAACGGAACCATTTTACGTAATCATTTGTAAAAATGGCTATGAAACTTAAACCTAATGCACTTGAAATGTCAGCTGATTCCTTTACAGAAAATTTAAAGGTCATTGATGACCCCTGTGGGGCTCAGAGAACTTATTATGCATATTACATTGATGACAAGATATCGAAGGGACAACAAAACAACACTCATGCACTGGTAACAGTGCCCTTTTTTCGTAATATTTGTGTAAATGGCTATGAAACCTAAACTTACTGCACATGAAATATCAGCTGATTCTTTACAGAAAATTTAAAGGTCCATCTTGACCCCTGTGGGGCCCAGAGAAACTTTTTATTCATGTTACATTGATGATAAGACATCGAAGGAACAACATCACAACAGTCAAGCGGGTATTTCAAATACAAGGCCTGCCAAGGCCTGTTATCTACGAATAAGTATATGGAACGTACTGGTACGTCCATGGGGGTAAGGGGATAAGGTTTTAGGGATGTACCAGTACGTCCATTGGGGGTAAAAGGGTTAATGTATAAAAAATATATGGCTTATTTGAATGTGTATATATATATATATATATATATATATATATATATATATATATATATATATATATATATATATATATATATATATATATATATATATATATATATATATATATATATATATATGTATATATATATATATATATATATATATATATATATATATATATATATATATATTATATATATATATATATACATATATATATATATATATATATATATATATATATATATATATATATATATATATATTATATATATATATATATATATATATATATATGAATAATAGTACCAGGGTTATGATATACATGTTTATTGCTGAGCCTTCAGAAAATCTATTTCCATCATCAGAGCCTCGAATAGAATACATTGTATAAGTTAAAACATAGTATGATAAATATTTCAAACAGAAAATTTAAAATGAACATACAAAAACTTTATGAAATAAAAATAAGAAAATAACATAAAACTATAAAATCAATCTAAATACACAATAAAAGATCAAAGCGCCAGCGCTATAAACTCTCATGAAATAAAATTAAACACAATTTAATACTGTACATACGTTGCCCGGCCCAGGTTTGGTTTCAGTTTGTGTTGGAATATTGCCTCCATTATTACTAGGTCGAGGTTACTCTGCGAAGTTGCTATGATGGAAAAATTCTCCTTGGACATTGGGTGGTCCTCACTTAGGGAATGTTCTCTGATGGCTGAATGGGGTGGTTTTGCCATATTACCCGTTCTAGGTGAACGGCCAAAATGCTCAGACAATCTTGCACGGTAATGTCTTAAACATTTTCCAGTATATGATGCATTACAGCGATCACACTTATATTTGTATATGACACCCGAACAAAGATCATCTGAGACCCGGTCTTTAAATTTGAAAAATTTGCTCATAGCATTTGAGGGGGAAAACACAATCTTTAATGATACCTGAGGATAAAATTCATGCACAAGTGTACTGCAATGATTTCCTCAGGTATCATTGAAGATCGTGTTTTCGCCCTCAAGTGCTATGAGCAAATTTTTCAAATTTAAAGACCGGGTCTCAGATGATCTTTGTTCGTGTGTCATATACAAATATAAGTATGATCGCTGTAATGCATTATATACTGGAAAAAGTGAAAGACATTACCGTACAAGATTGTCTGAGCATTTCGGTCGTTCACCTAGAACGGGTAATTATATGGCAAAACCACCCCATTCAGCCATCAGAGACCATTCCCTAAGTGAGAACCACCCAATGTCCAAGGAGAATTTTTCCATCATAGCATCTTCGCAGAGTAACCTCGACCTAGTAATAATGGAGGCAATATTCCAACTCAAACTGAAACCAAACCTGGGCCGGGCAACGTATGTACAGTATTAAATTGTGTTTAATTTTATTTCATGTTAGTTTATAGCGCTGGCGCTTTGATCTTTTATTGTGTATTTAGATTGATTTTATAGTTTTATGTTATTTTCTTATTTCTATTTCATAAAGTTTTTGTATGATCATTTTAAATTTTCTGTTTTAAATATTTATCAAACTACTGTATGTTTTAACTTATACAATGTATTCTATTTTAGGCTCTGATGATGGAAATAGATTTTCTGAAAGCTCAGCAATAAACATGTATATCATAACCCTGGTACTATTATTCATATTGAAACTCCGCTTTCCACGGAATAAATCAATAGCTGATATATATATATATATATTTATATATATATATATATATATATATATATATATATATATATATATATATATATATATATATATATATATATATATATATACACACAGTGGAACCTCTACATACGATCTTAATTTGTTCCGGGACCTGGTTCGTATGTTAAAACGATCGTATGTTGGAGCAAATATTCCCGTAAGAATACACTGTAATTGTTATAATTCGTTCTACAGCCCATAAACCTATGATAACTCTTAATAAATTACTACATATAATTACACATAACAATAAGTACAGTTGCATTATATAACATGTAAAATAGAATTATTATAAAGAAATAATAAATATAAAAGGGGTTTTTATTGTCACTTTACTTTGAAGACAGGCCAACGCAGGTGTAGGCTTTGCTACGCAGGAGGAGATGGCCGGTCAGCAAGGAGGTAGAGAGGGTGACTGCGATAACATACTGCAACTTACACTATGTGAAATTTAACCTAATTTAGCTTATTTATTTTTATTTAATTTTTATATTCTATATTTTATATTTTTTTTTTCAATTTTCATCACTCACTCACTTTAATCTTAGTTTTCTTTGCCTCAAATTTTCTCTCTTCATTGTGATCACTAGACTGCTTCGTAGATTTTTTAAAGAAGCTATCGAGAGAAAGTTTCTTGGCATGGCTTTTGAGAATTTTTCTGAAATGGGTTAAGCAGACATCATCGAATTGCTAAACTTCACGGAAAACCTGTAGTTTCTGTGGGTGATATTTATCAATGAAGTCAACCACTTGTTGATGATGAGCTAACATCTCTTTTATTGCAGCCGAACTCAAGATGTGCTCTACCTCCTCGATGTCCTCCGACTCACTCATCTGCGCTTGGAACTCATCATTCTACATGGCATGCAGCTCCTTGAGTTCCTCGTTGGTGAACTCTTCATGATGCTCCTCGACGAGTTCGGTGATGTCATCTTCATTGACCTCCAGACCCATGGACTTGCCAAAGGATATAATCTCTTCTACGTCTTCCTCTAGGGCAAGCATAGGTTGAGGTTCAGGGCCAAAACCTTCAAAATCTCTGGGAGAAACGGCATTAGGCAGAAGCTTCTTCCAAGCTGAATTCAGTGTCCGTCGAGTTACTCCCTCTCGAGCCTGATCTATGATCTTTAAGTGGTGCACGATATTGAAATGGCTCCCCCAAAATTCACGCAAAGTTAAGTTGTTGCTTTGCGTGACATTAAAGCACTTCTTAAATAAGTGCTTGGTGTAGAGCTTCTTAAAATTAGAGATGACTTACTGGTCCATGGGCTGGAGGATAGGGTTGCTGTTCAGTGGAAGATACAGCACTGATGAAACTTGAACTGGTCGATGATATCATCTTCGAGTCCTGGGGGGTAAGCGGGAGCATTATCCAAGCAAAGCAAGCACTTTAAAGGCAAATTCCTCTCCTGAAGGTACTTCTTGACAGCAGGGCCAAAAACTAGGTTTACCCATTCAACAAAGAAGTGCCTAGTAACCCAAGCCTTAGAATTAGCACGCCAGAAAACATGCAGCATGTCCTTATTGACTCTATGTGCCTTAAATGTCCTAGGGTTTCCGGAATGATAAACCAATAACGGCTTTATTTTGCAGTCCCCGCTGGCATTGGCACATAGGGCAAGAGTCAACCGATTCTTCATAGGCTTATGAGCAGGCATTTTCTTCTCTTTGGCGGTGATGTATGTTCGACTAGGCATCTTTTTCCAAAACAGACCGTTTTCTTCACAATTGAAAACTTGCTGCTCTACATAGGCCTAGCCTTCATCTTCCACGACCTTTACGAACTTCTTAACGTTAGCAGCCTTGGTGTCCGAACTTGAAGCCTCTCCCTGCCGAACAACTGAATGAATCCCGGTCCGTCTTTTGAATTTCTCGAACCAACTGCGAGATGCCTTGAATTCCTCTGTCTTAGGATCGGTTGAACTCTCCCCCACGTCACCCACAGAGCCCGCCGCCTTCAAGTCACAATAGATAGCGCTGGCCTTCTCGCAAATGATCGGTTCAGTGATCCTATCGCCAACAATCTCTTTGTCCTTTATCCATATTAGCAAAATGCGTTCCATCTCTTCAAGGGTAGGGCTACGACATTTTGAAATAATGGTGATCCCCTTCGAGGGTTTGACTGCTTTATTGGCTGCCTTCTGCTTGATGATCGTCGAGATCGTAGACATATCCCGGCCATATTGTTTAGCCAGATCACTCACACGCACGCTGCACTCATGTTTTTCTATAATTTCTTGCTTCAATTCTAATGAAAGCATTGCCTTCTTCCTTTTCTCACCACTACTAATACCTGTACCAAAACCAAGCTTCTTGTGACACATGGTTTTATGTAAAATCAAAAATGAAACTTGAAATAAGGAAGATAATAAGCACTGTTAATAACATACCGTACAGGGTAAAACCACATGATGCGCACGAGAACAGAGAACTGACCAATGCGACGCTCACTGACGTCCCTTCGACGTGCTGCCGTCTACTGGGGTAAACAAGAAACTACGACTGCATATAGTCCACATCGGATGTTGGAGCATAACGTCTGGTGTCAAGACGACAATTCGATCGAATTTTACATCGGAAGTTGGAACAATCGTATGTAGAGGTTCCACTGTATAATTATATATATATATATATATAATATATATATATATATATATATATATATATATATATATATATGTATATATATATATATATATATATATATATATATATATATATATATATATATATATATATATATATTATATATATTTATATGTATATATATATATATATATATATATATATATATATATATATATATATATATATATGTATGTATATGTATATATAGGTATGTATATACTGTATATATATATATATATATATATATATATATATATATATATATATATATATATACATATATATATATATATATATATATATATATATATATATATATATATATATTATATATATACATATATATATATACAGTATATGTGTTTGTGTATATATATATATATATATATATATATATATATATATATATATATATATATATATATATATATATATATATATATATATATATATTTATATATATATATATATATATATACATATATATATATATATATATATATATATATATATATATATATATATATATATACATATATGTATATATATACATACATATATATATATATATATATATATATATATATATATATATATATATATATATATATATATATATATATATATATATATATATATATATATATATATATACATATATATATATATATGTATGTATATATATATATATATATATATATATATATATATATATATATATATATATATATATATATATATATATATATATATATATATATATATATATATATATATATATATACATATATATATATATATATATATATATATATATATATATATATATATAAATTTTTATATATATGCTAACGTAACACTAGTGAAATAAAACTAAGTGAACATAAAATAACAAGGGCGAAAACGTACATAAAATGGCGCCCATAAGCCAGCTGGACTCGGAGTGCCCCGCTACCTCATCGCCATAAAAAAGTCAAATAACCACTCCCCGAAGGGATCAAAAGCATTTAAAGCTAAATCAAACTGTGATAGAGGAGGTTGTTCAACTTTGACGACTAAAGGGAGGCTATCATACAAAGAAACAACTCCAAAAAGAAAAGAAAGGTGCTTTTGACAAAGAAACGAATGTGTAGGTATGCTGCAAAAATAAGAGTGAGTTTATCAGGGACGAGTAGTACTATGAAGGGAGAGGATATGTAACGGCTCCTCACCTATCCTCCTCCTTAGATTCTTAGACTGGGTTAAGTCTGTTTGGGGTGCAGAGATCTATGGTTATCTACGGATACGTCCCTGATTATACACGATATCTTAGGTTAGTCGCTCCGGGGTTTAAAACCCTGTGATACCTGACGGTAATTTTCTTGTAATATCACTCACAGAAATATTATACAGTAAGAAGCTGCCTAAAGGAATTTCCATCAGGACGACATGGCTATCTCACCCAAAAATAGATTTGTTCCGTAACTGGAATACAAACCACTTTATTTAATAGGGGTATTACTTTCGATGTAGCTGAAATGACAAGCCATTAATTTTTACCGAGGGTTAAGTACCCACACAGCTAGTTAGTGGTAGTTTGCTACCACTCCCCCTCACACACCTGTGATTGAGCTCACTTTGCTTTCGGCTCGTATGGTGAACGGACGTTGCTAATAAGTGTAGTGAGTGTAGGGAATGGTCTTCCTCCTAGTGGGAGAGGTTTGCACGACGGCGGAAGAAGTAGTCCAAGCTGGATATTTCTCCTTCAAAGGTTGCTTTGAAGGAAAAAAAACCCAAGGCCTCTTCTTCCATCACCCAACCTTCCTCCGAAGCTCCTAGTCGTTCGGTCTCTTACGAGAGACCGTCGAGTAGTAGCGTAGACCAAGTTATTATCAGCCAACCCCGGGTCTCGAGAGATGATGTTGCTTCCTCTAGGGAAGCAGCCTCACCTCTCCCCCTGGGTGAGCCCTTGTCACTAACTCCCCTCTTACAGATATGGTCTTCCTTGGGGCTTACGGGTCCGCCCTCCAAGAAAGCCCTGCTGCAGTTCATCCGGATGGGTGCTTCTGTTAATCAATCATCGTCGCCGACAGAGGTAGATCCTCTGGCACTTATCGACGTTGTTGTGTCAGAGATGTCTCATGCGGTGTCATCCATCTCCTTTGCCACTCCAGACTCTACAGCGGTTGCTGCCGACTTAGTTTCCCCCGTTCCTGACCATCCTCCGAGGGGGAAACTAAGTTCAATGTCTGTCTCTCCTGCAAGTTTTTCTCCCCCTCGGGGGAATTCACTTATAGAGACTCCTCTTCGGAGGACTGCTGACGGTCAGCTTGCTGATCCAACGGCCCCCAGAGGGTGCATGCGTCGGAAAGCTCGCCTTCCTCTTCGCCTTAGAGGTCTCCCTTCACCAGCGGTGAAGAGGCAGCTCTTTTGTTCATTGTCGTCACTGCAGTCCCTGAGCCTCCTCTGTTGGACCTTCATACATCGACCATCACTGCACCTGCAACTAGTCTTGTGATTTCGGTCCTGGACCTCTCTGCCGATCGTTCGCGATGCCCTTCGGTGGATGGTCGTCCTTACAAAGGGCACGCTGACCATCCATCCTCCAGACCTGCCGATCTACCATCATCATTCCTGTCACCAGTAGAGCCCACAGTAGCTCCACCAAAGTGCGCAGCTGCGCGCCATCACTCTGCAGCTCATCCTGCGTGCCACGAGCCCACGCCTTCAACGCTCACCAGCAGCTCATCACTCTACAGCGCTTCGGCGCGCCCCTCCACCTGCTCGCCCTCACAGACAGCAGCAGTCTCACGAGCTTGCGCGCCAACGTTTGCCTACATGTTAGCGCTCTGCTGCACGCCACGCGCCCACGTGCTCACGCTCACCTGCGCACCCTGCGCGCAAACGCCCAGGGTCGCCAGTGCACCACAGCGTGCTTGCGCTCTCCTGCGCGCCCATGATCTCCTGCGCCAGCGCCCTCCCGCGCCAACACTCGCCTGCACGCCAACACTCTTATGCGCCCCAGCGCTCACCTGCGCGCCCTTACTCTCCTACGCGCCAGCGCTCTCATTCACGCCAACGCTCTTTTACGCACCAGCTCTCTCCGGCGCGCCAGCTCTCTCCCGCGGGCCAGCCCGCCAGCCAACCGGCGCGCCAACGAATACCTGCGAGCCATCATTCTCCGGCGCACAAGTCTGTAGGTGAGACATCAATCACATTGCAGCCCTCACCTACGTGCCAACTCTCACCGGCGCGCCAGCGCTCTCCTGAACATTCGCGCTCACCTGCACGCCAGCGCTCTCCTGAACATTCACGCTCACCGGCGGCCCAACTATCTCCCACATGCAAGCACAGAGATACGCGAGCGCGCCACCATGTGCCCGAGCGCCAACTCTCTCTTATGGACCCGCGCCAACACTCCCGTGCGCACGCGCGCTCGCCAAAGTTCTCCTGCGTGCCCACGCTAATATTCTCCTGCACGCCTGCGCCAATATTGTCCTGCATGCCCGCGCCAATATTGTCCTGCGTGCCCGCGGCAATATTGTCCTGCGTGGCCATGCCAATATCCTCCTGCACGCGCATTCGCCAGCATTCTCCCGCGGGCGAGCACCAATATTCTCCCACGCACGAGCGCCAATATTCTCCCTCGCACGAGCGCCAATATTCTCCTGCACGCCTGCGCCAATATTGTTCTGCATGCCCGCGCCAATATTGTCCTGCGTGCCCGCGCCAATATTGTCCTGCGCGGCCATGCTAATATCCTCCTGCGCGCGCATTCGCCAGCATTCTCCCGCGGGCGAGCACCAATATTCTCCCACGCACGAGCGCCAATATTCTCCCTCGCACGAGCGCCAATATTCTCCCTCGCGCGAGCGCCAATATTCTCCCGCGCGTGAGCACGAGCACTAACAGGCACGAAAGCAGAATCTTCATCCAGCAAGATAGCCATCACCTTATTCCCCTCACCGCAAACGCATACCAGCGCTCACTGCGGAAGAAGGGAAACAAAATCAAGCAGAGGGGTTCAGGATCCCTAAACTGCCTTATAAGACGGACCCACCTATTACAGACTCTCCTCGTAGGGAACCTTTGGTCCCTTTCCCCTCAGGGGATCTGTCTGACAGTTCATCCATCAGTCAGCAGCCTTGGTTCAGTGCCTTAGTCAGAGCCGTAACACAGGCTTTCAAGCCAGTCCTGTCTGATCGCTCATCAGAGTGACCTATAGCTCTATACATAAGACACAGAACCATGGCTTCCTCTACCCATTTGAAGAGGAAAAGAGGAGTTTCTCACGCAGTCACTTCCCCGAGAGCGAAACAGACTCTGTGCAGACCATCGAGACAAGTTCCTCCAGTTTCTCAGAAAGACTCTCCCTCCCTTCTCGGACGAAGACCTTCCGTCACCAAGGGAACCATGCTAGGAGAAACACTCTTCCATCGCACCAATGGAGGAAACCTCTCTTCACGCCGAGAGTCCCCCGCAATCTGAGACCAGGAGGGACATGGCACACAGGTCTTCGATGTTGGAGTCTTATCTCCTTCCTCAGAAGGAGTCCAAAGACTCCAAAACACTGCCAAAGTCCTCCACTAGGGCTAGAATGGAGACAGCCAGCCACTCAGGGAATGTCCGGGACTCACCTCAAGAAGAGCTCTTGGGGATAGAAGGAGACTTTGTTGCAAGTCCTACAGCAGGAGGAGACCAACAAGAGTCAGAGCATGCATTCTGGCAGGTTCTGACTCTAATGAGGGTTCTCAACGGGTTTTCCGACACAGAGATAGCCCCTCAAGAGGGCAAAGACACGGTCTTAGACCGTGTCTTTTGTATTCAGAAACCCTCAAAGACCAGTGCATCCCTGGCCTGGTCTCAAGGGGTGAAGAGTACCAGGGACAAGATCTCCCAACACCTCTCTGAGTTTGCCTCCTCCAACCGTGCCAGCGCTATGAACAAGCTCCTTCCACCTCCTCGCGTACAGAAGAGGAGGTACTCTAAGATCCTAGAGGAACCCAGTTCAGCTCTTCCTCATCACCACTCTGGAAGAGCTAACCAGGGAAGGCCCTCTTGAGAGACACTCCAGCTGGCAAGTCTCGTTCTTGGCAACCGAGATCCTTAATCAGGAAAAGATCAACAAGTATGCGATGTAAGCTATTTCATGGCTGGACATCTGGTTAGGGACCTTAGGTATCGTGATACGATCCGAGGATTTTTTCAGGGAACATACAGTACCAGGAAAGCTATGGAAACCTTACTCTCAGACACTCGCACGATCGAGTTTCTTGCCCGCCAAGTCTCAAACTTGTGGGCAAAAACCATCTTGAAACGTCGAGATACAGTGTCTGAGAGGTTCCACCAAAAGAGTCCTAGCGTCGAGATAAATAGACTCAGACATTCCTCCCTAGAGGGGGCCCATCTGTTTGAGCCTAAGGATGTGGAACTTATTGCTGAGAGGTGGAGAAAGTCTCGTCAAGACTCCCTCCTCCATAGGGCTTTAACAACTAAGCCCTATAAACCTCCAGCACCCCAGCCGTCCCGTCCAACCAAGACCGCAACGACAACGAAAACAGCAGCGAAGACAGTGGTGTCTAAGCCCTTTCTTGTCAGGGACAGGAAAGGCAAAAAGTCCTCCAGGGGAGGAAAGAATCCTAGAGGGAGCAGCCGAGGCTGCAAACGCTCGTATAGGCATTCCCCCTGCGTTTCCACCAGTTGGGGGATGCCAACAAAGTTGCTCAGACAGGTGGAAGCAACTCTGGGCCGATTCCTGGACAATCTCCATGATCCGTCTAGGATATCGTGTCCCGTTCATAACATCTCTACCTCCCCTGACCAGGAATCCAGTGTCATTAGACTCCCTTGCCATGGGATCGGTAAGGGGGCAAGCCCTTTGGGCAGAAGTCCAGACCTTGTTGAAGAAGGGCACTCTCTAAGAGGTCCTCGACGGGTCCCCAGGTTCTTCAGTTGACTCTTTCGTGTAAGAAATGCATCTGGAGGCTGGAGACCAGTCATCGACCTGTCAGCCGTGAACAAGTTTGTCAAACAAACTCCGTTCAGCTTGGAGACGGCAGACACGGTCATACTAGCAGTAAGACCTCAATACTTCATGTGTACACTGGACCTAAGATTCAGCCTAGACAACAGAAAGTACCAGTTCGAGGTGCTGTGCTTCGGTCTTTCCCCAGCACCACAAGTTTTGACCAGTGTTTTTACCCTAGTGTCATCTTGGGCTCACAGGATTGGCATCCATCTCCTCTGGCTAATCCTAGCAGACTCGGTGTCAACCCTTCTTCAACACCGAGACAAACTTCTGAGACTTTGCCAGGATCTGGGGATCATGGTAAATCTTGAGAAGTCTTCTCTGCTTCCTACACAGAGACTGGTATAATTAGTCATGATCATAGACACCAATCTCCACAAAGCCTTCCCATCAGACGACAGGATAACAAGGGAGAAAGGTCGCAAGACCTTTTCTCAGACGAGATGAACTTCCAGCCCAATCATGGGTACATCTCCTCGGTCACCTTTCATCGCTGGCCCGCCTAGTTCCCAATGGTCGCCTCAGGAAGAGATCCCTCCAGTGGCAACTCAAGTCCCGGTGGAATCAAGCTCACGACTCCCCGGACATTTAAATCCCCATGGGATCAGCGGAACTGGCAGACCTCGAGTGGTGGGTGACAGACGAGAACCTACGAAAGGGAGTGGA
The DNA here is from genome assembly GCF_036898095.1 of Palaemon carinicauda. NCBI lineage: Eukaryota > Metazoa > Arthropoda > Malacostraca > Decapoda > Palaemonidae > Palaemon > Palaemon carinicauda. Next base: position 389,436 of record NW_027168482.1, on the reverse strand, counting down.
CCTTCTTGTCCTCCCCCGGATTTGATGCTGTACTCAGACGCTTCAAAAAAAGGGTGGGGGGCCCACGTGCTGCACCACACGACCTCAGGCCTCTGGGCAGAGTCAGAAAATGACCTCCACATATATCTCCTAGAGATAAAGGCTGTCTTTCTGGCCCTTCAACAGTTCCAAAAGTTCCTGACAGGCCACTCAGTGGTGGTGATGAGCGACAACACCACAATAGTGGCTTACATCAACAAGCAAGGAGGTACTTCTTCGCAGCAACTATCCCATCTAGCAGTAGAGATACTGAGATGGGCCGAAATCCACTCGATACCACTATCGGCACGCTTCATTCCGGGCAAAAGGAATGTGCTCGCCGACAACCTGAGCAGAGCATCTCAGATAGTGAGTACCGAGTGGTCTTTGGATCGTCTAGTAGCCAACAAAGTCCTGACTTTGTGGGGTTCTTCGACTATGGACCTCTTCGCAACGGCCCTAAACTTCAGGCTCCCCCTGTATTGTTCCCCAGTTCCAGACCCCAAGGCGCTCTGGCAAGATGCCTTCCAACAACGGTGGGACAACATCAACGTTTACGCATTTCTCCCGTTCTGTCTGATGAGGAGGGTACTCAACAATACCAGAACATCGGTCATTCTTTCAATGACCCTCATAGCTCCGCTATGGCATCACGCAGAATGGTTTCCGAACCTTCTGCAACTCCTAATGGAGCCTCAGAGAGAACTCCCTCCACGACAAAATCTACTCAAACAACCACATGCCAACATATTCCACAAAGCCATAGCTTTGCTACGACTTCACGCCTGGAGACTATCCAGCATCTCCTCTATCAGAGAGGATTTTCGCAACAAGTTGCAATTAGGATGTTTGGATACCTGCGTAAGTCATCAGCAGCAGTCTAGCAGGCAAAGTGGAAAGTCTTCTGTGATTGGTGTCGTGGAAAGGGTATCTCTCCACTTGATGCCACTATTTTAGCAATAGCGGAGTTCCTCGTGTATTCTCGTGAAGAAATGCGCCTATCAGTCTCGGCAGTGAGAGGCTATCGCTCAGCCTTAACCCTGGATAGGTACGCTCCTCGGACACCTCTCTAAACGTATACTCGGTCGCGCGCGACCCCGACGCAAAAAAAAATTCTTGAAAAATCTGTTTTGCAGTAACCTCCTCTTTTTTTGACAAAAAAAAAATTCAATGAATGCTTAAAACTACTGTAAAGATAAATACTACTCATCTGCAGAAAATCTATTTATTATAAATATTTTAAAAAATTAAGTAGAAAAAAAAGACCTTACATAAAAATTCATAAAAAAAATATTTATACATATATACACAAATCCTTTTAGGAATTGATTTTTGAATGTTTAGGACACATCTTGATGTATTTTGGATGAAGTCGGACCCATGGAGGTGAAGATCTGAAATGAGAAAAAAAGGGTAACTTTTTTTGGCCAAAAAAAAATTTGTCCAAATTTCATGAATTTTTTTGGGTACCCTAATGAAATAGGAAGTGGCTAATTTTTTAGGGAATGAACATATGTTATCCTAAAATAGAAATATGTAAAAAAATCTTCATTATTTTGTAAATTACATTTATATCAGGGGCCATATCTAAAGGTCATTTTTTGAGTACTTAGAAATTTTGTAAAAAAATACATATATTTAATATATAATATGATATTTATGCAGGTAAAAATATACCAAAATATCACAAATTCTATAGGGAACAAGAATAAATATAGATAGGGCAACTTACGCTTCGGATATGTCCACAAAATGGCCGCCAACCACACTGACTCAGACTCCCTAATTTTCCACCTGAAATGTAGGAAGGGTATGTCAATTTCAAGGTGTTATTTACTAATCTAATTATTCTTGGATATGCATAAAAATTGTATAGTTGATTGCTGGATGATTGTCGATTATTTTACGACTATAAAATTAGAATTCTGACCCAAAAAAAAAATAAAATCGAAAAATAAAAAATGTAAAACAATATAATATTTTAGCTAAAAAAATTTGATGATATTCAATCAAAAAAGAAGTAAACAAAATTTTCCGACAAATAAACATCTAAATGAATCATTACTCTGTGATAGTTCCTTAGTACGTAGTAATTTTGAAAGAAATGGGAAAAAACGAAAAAGTGGCAATCGCAGGAAAATCGAACACATAATTATATATACGCCATATCTGGCTAAAAATAAAGATAGGCATGGGTAGCCAGATCATCTAGAAACACTTTCCAACACTATAAAAATATAAGTTTTGCGACACTACTTGCCAATTCCTTACGGTAACATGACTAAGCAAAAAAATGCAAAACAAATAAAAAGGGACACTCGCGGAAAAATGGCCTACATTCTAATATATGGTATTTCAGAAAAAAAAAAAATTTCAGCCACGTGCTAGGCAAACCATCAAGGCACATTTTCCGACAAATAAACATCTAAATGAATCGTTACTCTGTGATAGTTCCTTAGTACGTAGTAATTTTGAAAGAAATGGGAAAAAACGAAAAAATGGCAATCACAGGAAAATCGAACACATACCTATATATACGCCATATCTGGCTAAAAAAAAAAAAATAGGCATGGGTAGCCAGATCATCTAGAAACACTTTCTAACACTATAAAAATATAAGTTTTGCGACACTACTTACCAATTCCTTACGGTAACATGACTAAGCAAAAAAATGCAAAACAAATAAAACAGGGGCACGCGGAAAAATGGCCAACATTCTAATATACGGCATTTCAGAAAAACAAATTTCAGCCACGTGCTAGGCAAACCATCAAGGCACATTTTCTGACAAATAAACATCTAAATGAATCATTACTCTGTGATAGTTCTTTAGTACGTAGTAATTTTGAAAGAAATGGGAAAAAACGAAAAAATGGCAATCGCAGGAAAATCGAACACATACCTATATATACGCCATATCTGGCTAAAAAAAAAAATAGGCATGGGTAGCCAGATCATCTAGAAACACTTTCCAACACTATAAAAACATAAGTTTTGCGACACTACTTGCCAATTCCTTACGGTAACATGACTAAGCAAAAAAATGCAAAACAAATAAAAAGGGGCACTCGCGGAAAAATGGCCTACATTCTAATATACGGTAATTTCAGAAAAAAAAAATTTCAGCCACGTGCTAGGCAAACCATCAAGGCACATTTTCCGACAAATAAACATCTAAATGAATCATTACTCTGTGATAGTTCCTTAGTACGTAGTAATTTTGAAAGAAATGGGAAAAAACGAAAAAATGGCAATCACAGGAAAATCGAACACATACCTATATATACGCCATATCTGGCTAAAAAAAAAATAGGCATGGGTAGCCAGATCATCTAGAAACACTTTCCAACACTATAAAAATATAAGTTTTGCGACACTACTTGCCAATTCCTTACGGTAACATGACTAAGCAAAAAAATGCAAAACAAATAAAAAGGGGCACTCGCGGAAAAATGGCCAACATTCTAATATACGGCATTTCAGAAAAAAAAAAATTTCAGCCACGTGCTAGGCAAACCATCAAGGCACATTTTCTGACAAACATCTAAATGAATCATTACTCTGTGATAGTTCTTTAGTACGTAGTAATTTTGAAAGAAATGGGAAAAAAAAACGAAAAAATGGCAATCACAGGAAAATCGAACACATACCTATATATACGCCATATCTGGCTAAAAAAAAAAATAGGCATGGGTAGCCAGATCATCTAGAAACACTTTCCAACACTATAAAAATATAAGTTTTGCGACACTACTTACCAATTCCTTACGGTAACATGACTAAGCAAAAATATGCAAAACAAATAAAAAGGGGCACTCGCGGAAAAATGGCCTACATTCTAATATACGGCATCTCAGATAAAAAAAAAAGACATGCACGTGTTAGCCCAACCATCAAGGCACACTTTCTAACAAATAAACATGAAAAAAAATCAATAATATACGACAATTCCTTACTACGTAGTAAATTTTTACAAATGTTGAAAAAAAAACAGAAATTGGCAACCGCAGGAAAATACCCCACATACCAATATCTACGGCGTATCTGACAAAAACAAAGTCACGCATGGGTAGCCAGATCATCTAGACACACTTTCCAACACTAAAAAAGCAAAAGTTTTGCGACACTATTTGGCAATTTCTTACGGAAAAATGACTTGGCCATAAAATGAAAAAAAAACTGAAAAAGGGGCACTCGCGGTAAAATGGTCCTCGTGGTGATGAATGACATTTCAACTAAAAAAAAAAATCATGCACATGGTAGCCAAACCATCCACCAAGACTTTCCACAACTGATAACCTATACAAGTTGCACCATTCTACGACAATTTCATAATACGTAATAACTTTGATAATTATGCAACTTACCTTAGAAGGGTAAACTCGGTCGCGCTCGACCCCGACGCGTCTCAGAAATCT
>NW_027168482.1:345000-380000 GCF_036898095.1 Palaemon carinicauda | reverse complement strand
GGTCAAGAAGATCAACGTCAAGGATCTTCCCCCTTGCTTAGTGACCAACCCCTGGAGGCATGCCGAGCACATGCCAATTACAAGTGGACGAATCTTCGTCAATGACAAGCTAGGCGCCGTCCCCCTTGAAGAGGTGGAGTTTTGGCCTAGCTTTGAGTCGTATCCGGACTGTTACATCCGTCTCAATTCCGAGCCAGCTTCCAAGGAGGAAACCGAGCCTAAGGAGGTCATAGTCTTTGACCACGCCAAGGCTCAATCTCTTTTGGCCGGCAACCTTAAGAGCAAGGGCTACACCAACTCTAAGGTGCCAGCCCTTAGCAAGAAACACCCATCCTTTCTTGCTCCTGCCACCATGGTCTTCCCCTTTGCTGGAAAGTCCTTGCTGGCAGTGTTGAAAGCGGTGGAGGAAGGGAAACCGTGCCCTACATTGGAGGAATGTAGGCCCTTCTCCCTCGCCTTACCTCCTGACGACAAGAACTGGAAAGACATCCAGTTAACTTTCTCAGTAGGAAAGTTGGAGGCTGACGTAGCAGGACGTCAGTTTAACGAGAACCTCCCCAAGGTCTCCGAATACCTTCTGCGTCAGGAGCTGGATACGAAAGAGAGACTGGCCGCCTCCCTTTCTCTCCAAGTGCAATTGGAGACAATGGCCGGGGACACTCGGACCCCAGACATGTATATGGTCTTAGCTAAGACCCATCTCGCCATCCTGACGAAGGACTTCTACAGCTTCATCAGGGCTCGGAGAGCCTGTAGGGAATTTGCGTTTGCGGACGCTACCGTCAAACACGAACCCTGGAAACTGATCTCCTCCGGCATTTGAGGGAAAAACCTCTTCCCCAATGATCTCGTGAAAGAGATCGTAGACAGAGCCGCCACTGAGAACTGGAACCTTCTCAACAAGTGGGGCATGTCTAGAAAGAGGAAATCTTCTCGGGATTTGGGCCCCCAACCTAAGAAGAAGTCTAACAAGCCTACACCCCAGCAGCGACAGGCTAAGCGCCAGTTTCCGGCATGCGCTACTCTCCAGTTGGTGGCTCAGCCCCAACAGACCTTTCAGTTGGTCCCTCAGCCAGTGGTGGCTCAGTCACCAGTCTTCACACCTGCTTACGAAAGACAGTCAACTACCTTTCGTCCCAAAGGTAGAGGCTCTGGCAGAGACTCCTCTCGACGCCCTTCCAGAGGGAGAGGAGGGAGGGGAGCAGGCGGCCGAGGTGGCAAACCCTCGGGAAACCAGAAGCAATGAAATGCTTCCGGAGGGAGGAAGACTCCGCCTCTTCCAGGATCGTTGGACCTTCGATCCTTGGGCTCACAGCATCATCAAGAACGGACTAGGGTGCAGTTGGGTGACACCACCTCCAACCTTCCATCAATTCTTCCAACACTCCACCCCCGTCCTGGAAGAATACGTCCAAGAACTCTTGAACAAGAAGGTGATCAAGAGGGTAAAGTCCACCAGGTTCCAGGGAAGACGGTTTTTGCGTTCCCAAGAAAGACTCCGACAAACTCAGAGTCATTCTGGACTTGTCCCCTCTCAACAAGTTCATCGTGAACAACAAATTCAAGATGCTAACTCTTCAGCACATCAGAGCCCTACTGCCCCAAAAGGCATTCACAGTCTCGATAGACTTGGCGGACGCCTACTGGCACATTCCAATGAATCGCCAGGCCTCCTCCTACCTAGGATTCAGGCTTCAAAGAAGGCAATACGCCTTCAGAGCCATGCCCTTCGGACTCAACATAGCTCCAAGGATCTTCACAAAGCTCGAAGAGACGATCGTCCAACAGCTACGCCTTCAAGGCGTCCAGGTGATGGTTTACCTGGACGATTGGCTGGTATGGGCCGCATCCTCAGAAGAATGCTTGCAAGCTTCAAGAAAAGTGACCCAATTCCTGGACATCTGGGTTTCAAAATCAACACAAAGAAGTCTCGACTTTCTCCAGCTCAGAAGTTTCAATGGCTAGGAATCCAATGGAACCTTCAGTCACACCGTCTTTCCATCCCTCCGAAGAAAAAGGAAGCAAATAGCAGGATCTGTCAAGAGTCTCCTAAAATCCAAACGGATTTCAAGACGTCAACAGGAGTAGGTGTTCGGCTCCCTCCAGTTCGCTTCAGTGACAGACCCAGTGCTATGAGCACAGTTAAAGGATGCATCGGGAGTCTGGAGAAGATACGCATCCATGGCTCGAAGAGATCTCAAGAGACCTCTACCAACCAGGCTTCATTCACTCCTAAAGCCATGGTCGGAGGCAAAGAACCTGAAGAGATCAGTCCCCCTTCAACCACCACCTCCGTCGGTCGTTATCCACACGGATGCATCGCTAGGAATGGGGGGGGTCAATCCCCTCAACGACAAGTTCAAGGAACATGGTCTCCCCTATTCAAGACGTTCCACATCAACTTCTTGGAGGCCATGGCTGTCCTTTCTCTGAAGAGGCTGTCTCCACGACCCGCGTCCCCCATCCGTCTAACTCTGGACAGCGCCGTTGTGGTCAGATGTCTCAACCGTCAGGGCTCAAGATTGCCCCAACTCAACCAAGTGTTACTGCCCATCTTCCGCCTAGCGGACAAGAAGAGATGGCACCTCTCAGCAGTTCATCTTCAAGGATTCAGCAACGTGATGGCGGATGCTCTATTAAGGACAACCCCGATAGAGTCAGAATGGTCCCTAGATGTAGACTCATTCTCCTTCATCTCTCGCCAAGTCCCGGAACTGCAGATCGACCTCTTCGCGATGAGCGACAACAAACAACTTCGTTACGTGGCCCCTTACGATGACCCCAGAGCGGAATCAGTGGACGCCATGTCCCTGGACTGGAACAGATGGTCCAGGATTTACCTGTTCCCTCCACCCAACCTTCTGCTGAAAGTCCTCACCAAGCTGAGAACCTTCCAAGGAACAGCAGCCCTAGTGGCACCTAAGTGGCCCCGGAGCAACTGGTTCCCTCTAATCCTGGAGTTACAACCCAAGATAATTCCCCTGCCGGACCCAGTTCTATCCCAGCAAGTTCAGAAGTCGACTGTCTTCGCTTCAAGGAAAACCCGAGACCTACATCTCATGATTTTCTCTCCCTAGCCGTTAAGAAGAGGTTTGGGATCTCGAAGAAAAGTTTGGACTTCCTAGAGGAATACAAAACTAAATCTACCAGAAGGCAATACGAGTCTTCCTGGAAGAAATGGGTGTCCTTCGTCAAGGCTAAAAATCCTATGGAAATCTCTATAGATTTTTGTCTGTCCTTTTTTATTCACCTTCATGGACAGGGCTTGGCAGCCAACACGATTTCTACCTGCAAATCTGCCTTGACAAGACCACTACTCTATGCTTTCCAGAGCGACCTGTCCGACGACATCATTAACGAGCTGCCAAAGGCATGTGCTAGACTCCGTCCTGCACCTCCACCGAGACCCATCTCCTGGTCTCTCGACAAAGTGGTCCAGTTTGCCTCAAGTCTGGACAACGAGTCTTGCCCTCTGAAAGATTTGACTCAAAAAGTGATTTTCCTTTTTGCTCTCGCCTTGGGAGCCCGAGTCAGTGAGATTGTGGCCTTATCAAGAGAAGAGGGCCAGATACAGTTTGCTGACACAGGTGAACTTACCCTCTTTCCTGACCCAACGTTTCTCGCCAAGAACGAGCTTCCCACCAAAAGATGGGGCCCTGGAGAATCTGCCCTGAAGGAAGATGTCTCTCTATGCCCAGTGGAGAGTCTAAAGGTCTATCTTCGAATAACTTCAGACTTTGGTGGAGGACAGCTCTTTAAAGGAGAAATATCAGGGTCTGATTTGTCACTCAAACAGCTAAGGGCGAAGATCACCTACTTTATTCGCAGAGCAGATACTGACAGTACACCCGCAGGTCATGATCCCAGGAAAGTTGCCTCTTCCCTGAATTTCTTCCAGTCGATGGACTTCGAGAGTCTACACTCTTTCACGGGCTGGAAATCCTCAAGAGTGTTTTTCAAACACTACGCAAAGCAGGTGCAAGAGTAGCGGCGCTATGTGGTGGCAGCAGGTAGTGTGCTAAAACCTGCTGCTTAGTGCTGCGTAGAACAGTGAGTTATTCGGGACTCTAATTCCACAGGTGCCTGTGTTGACCCTAGTGCGAAACATAGTGATTTTAAGTGCCACCTAGTGACATTAAAGACTGTTCTTCTACAAAGGTGAAGTAACATAGACAGTAACACGTGTGCCACATGTTTTAACATGAAGTGTATATAAGACTTTCTAGAAAGACTTTTTAGTTCCTCTGGAACTTGTGTGTGTAATGGCAAGTTTTCCTTTTCAGATTCCACACCCACTTCTTTTGATGGTTTTAGTCTTTGTTTTTAATTGCATTGCTTATTGTACAAAATTTTACTTATTTCATGCTAATTCTGTTTTAATGAATAAAAGAGTATTAGGTTACCCTGTCTCTCTCATTTTGCCCTATCTTTCTCATGAAATAAAACACTGTTACAGACTTTTATTACCCTTTATTTTGATATTATTATGAACAATGTTATAATTTTGTTTTCTTGATGCAAACTCATCTAGATTAAGGTAACTTGTTCCAACACGAGTATGCTTACCTTCTCTATCTGGCCCTGGGACTGGCAGGTATCTCGGAGACTAGGTGAGTTCCTCTATCAAGCAACTTCAAGATGTTCCTTCTGTCCAATTAGGACTTCCCTGCCAGGGGGACAGGAAGCAGTAACATGGTATATGCTTATCTGAGGTGGCATGTGATGGATATGCCACAGGTCTCTGTGGGTCATCAGACCAAAGGAATATTGTTTAGAAGTCGAAAGGCACTACAAAAAAAGGGGAAAAATCCACAATACATTAATTCTCTGGTACACTTCCATCGGGACGACATGGCTTGAGCCCAAAAAACGGAAATCTATTTTTGGGTGAGATAGCCATGTCGTCCTGATGGACCCGCCCTTGTTCTCTATTCGGACTTGTATCATGGAGGCTGGCATAAACGCCTATAGGAATAACAATGGCGCGCTACGGCGGCGTCATCCAAGATGGCGGCCAACATGGCGACCGGATGTTGACGTCGCCGAGTACCAAAACAGTAACGAATTGTGAGAACTTTGTAACGGCTCCTCCTATAACTTGCCACTATTCCCCCTCGAAATGTAAACGCTATGTGGGGTGCAGATAGCTATGTGGCGTGTCAAGCATACATCCCCTGTTATTATACGATATCCTAAAGGGAAACCTTATGGGTACTCGCGGCAGAAGTTAGAATTCTGTGAAACCTTTAGTTTAATTCTCTGGGAATATCTACTGTAGTCATATATACCCTTAGGAACCTACCGAAGGAACTTTCCATCAGGACGACATGGCTATCTCACCCAAAAATAGATTTTTTGCTTCACTCAAAATCCGTTCTTTGGGTAAATAACGTTACGTTGGTATCCTTGGTCAAAATTGAAGGCATAGCGGAAGTAGAGTCCGAACGGTCAGTTCATTAATGCGAATATCAGAATGACCAACCCACCCAACTTCTCTGTTGAATGTAGGTGCATTCACAGTTGATTGTGTTTAATATTGCAAAGATTTTTCCCTTTATATTTTACTGATACTTGCATGGTTTTATGCATCTTTGCTAAAATGATTGATAATACAGTATGATATTGAATGTATGTTTCAACATTGCTTGAAATATACATATAGTTTGAAGTAGTTACTATTCTTTGGAATAATTACTATTATAATTTATTTTCTTATGATTCTTATAAATATCATAGATTTAATATTTGTGCATCTTCTGTTAGCTCTATTTTGTTTGATAGAGCTTCCAATGTAAGTAAGAAAAAAATAAGTTTTTGAGATATGCATTGTAGTTGCAAGTTAGTGAATTTTGAACGAAATCCTCAGAATTGTTGCATCAGTTTTGAAGCCGACTCTACCATGGTCTTCCACTGCCTTGTGTTAGATATCTCATGCTTAAGGATACACTCGGGCACACTTATCTTTTTTATCTTCCTCTTGTGTTTATGAAGTTTTTATAGTTTATATATGATAGATCAAATTTAATGTTGTTAATGATCTTAAAATATTTTATTTCTTGCTTACAAAAATACATGAAATATCACATGAGGTTGGACTCAATATACAGTAATTAGAAGAAAGACAGAGATGATGAGAACGGAATATGCAGTGGAAATGGAAATATCATTCGAAGGAGAAAGGATTAATGAGGTGGAATCATTTAGATATATATAGGAACTATGATCTCTAATGCAGGATCTTTAGAATTTGAGTTTAATGAAGGATTGAAAAAACCAAATCCGTCAATGGCTAAGTTAAGTAAAATTTGGAAATAAAACTGCCTGAAATTACACATAAAAATAAGGCTATAATATATCAGTTAAGTGAGATCAGTGTTACTGTACGAACATAAGTCATGGTATGACAGTAAAGCAATACCCATCAGATTTTGTACATTTAATATAAAGCCCTCAGAAGAATATTGGGAGTTAACCCTGGATAGGTACGGTGGGTCGTTTGCGACCCCGAGCGTCAAAAAAAAACAGGTTTTTCTCACGTGACTCACCCCTGTGACTGAATTTGTGGGTGATCGACCTGCAGGAGGTGTCTCCCCTACACGCTCTAGTAGTGTCCAGATGTGCATTGCTGTAGCTGTACTCCTTCCCCGATTTCTGAGACGCGTCGGGGTCGTTCGCGTCCGAGTTTACCCTTCTGAGGTAGTTTGCATAATTATCAAAGTTATTACGTATTATGAAATTGTCGTAGAATGGTGCAACTTGTATAGGTTATCAGTTGTGGAAAGTCTTGGTGGATTGTTTGGCTACCATGTGCATGTTTTTTTTTTTAGTTAAAATGTCGTTCATCACCACGAGGACCATTTTACCGCGAGTGCCCCTTTTTCATTTTTTTTCATTTTTTTGCCAAGTCATTTTTCCGTAAGATATTGCCAAATAGTGTCGTAAAACTTTTGCTTGTTTAGTGTTGGAAAGTGTGTCTAGATGATCTGGCTACCCATGCATGACTTTGTTTTTGTCAGATACGACGTAGTTATTGGTATATTGGGTATTTAACTGCGGTTACCAATTTCTGTTTTTTTCAATATTTGTAAAAATTACTACGTAGTAAGGAATTGCCGTATATTATTCATTTTTTTTTCATGTTTATGTGTTAGAAAGTGTGCCTTGATGGTTGGGCTAACACGTGCATGTCTTTTTTTTTATCTGAGATGTCGTATATTAGAATGTCGGGCATTTTACCGCGAGTGTCCCTTTTTAATTTTTTTTAATTTTTTTGCCAAGTCATTTTTCCGTAAGATATTGCGAAATAGTGTCGTAAAACTTTTGCTTTTTTAATGTTGGAAAGTGTGTCTAGATGATCTGGCTACCCATGCGTGATTTTGTTTTTGTCAGATACGACGTAGTTATTGGTATATTGGGTATTTAACTGCGGTTGCCAATTTCTGTTTTTTTTTCAATATTTGTAAAAATTTACTACGTAGTAAGGAATTGCCGTATATTATTGATTTTTTTTTTCATGTTTATGTGTTAGAAAGTGTGCCTTGATGGTTGGGCTAACACGTGCATGTCTTTTTTTTTATCTGAGATGCCGTATATTAGAATGTTGGGCATTTTTCCGCGAGTGCCCCTTTTTATTTGTTTTGCATATTTTTGCTTAGTCATGTTACCGTAAGGAATTGGCAAGTAGTGTCGCAAAACTTATATTTTTATAGTGTTGGAAAGTGTTTCTAGATGATCTGGCTACCCATGCCTATTTTTTTTTTTAGCCAGATATGGCGTATATATAAGTATGTGTTCGATTTTCCTGTGATTGCCATTTTTTCGTTTTTTCCCATTTCTTTCAAAATTACTACGTACTAAGGAACTATCACAGAGTAATATTTCATTTATATGTTTATTTGTCGGAAAATATGCCTTGATGGTTTGCCTAGCACGTGGCTGAAATTTTTTTTTTCTGAAATGCCGTATATTAGAATGGCCATTTTTCCACGAGTGCCCCTTTTTATTTGTTTTGCATTTTTTTGCTTAGTCATGTTACCGTAAGGAATTGGCAAGTAGTGTCGCAAAACTTATATTTTTATAGTGTTGGAAAGTGTTTCTAGATGATCTGGCTACCCATGCCTATCTTTTTTTTAGCCAGATATGGCGTATATATAGGTATGTGTTCGATTTTCCGGTGATTGCCATTTTTTCGTTTTTTCCCAATTCTTTCAAAATTACTACGTACTAAGGAACTATCACAGAGTAATGATTCCTCTAGATGTTTATTTGTCGGAAAATTTTGTTTACTTTTTTTTTTGATTGAATATCATCAAATTTTTTTAGCTAAAATATTGTTTTACATTTTTTTTTTCGATTTTACTTCCCTTCAAAAAAATTTTTTTGGGTCAGAATTTTAATTTTATAGTCGTAAAATAATCGACAATTATCCAGCAACCCACCATACAATTTTTATGCATATCCAATAATAATTAGATTAGTAAATAACACCTTGGAATTGACATACCCTTCCTACATTTCAAGTGGCAGATTAGGGAGTCTGAGTCAGTGTGGTTGGCGGCCATTTTGTGGACATATCCGAAGCGTAAGCTGCCCTATCTATATATATTCTTGTTCCCTATAGAATTTGTGATATTTTGGTATATTTTTACCTGCATAAATATCATATTATATATTAAATATATGTATTTTTTTACGAAATTTCCAAGTACTCAAAAAATTACCTTTAGATATGGCCCCTGATATAAATGTAATTTACAAAATAATGAAGATTTTTTTACATATTTCTATTTTAGGATAACATATGTTTATTCCCTAAAAAAATTAGCCACTTCCTATTTCATTTGGGTACCCAAAAAAATTCATGAAATTTGGACAATTTTTTTTGGCCAAAAAAAGTTACCCTTTTTTTCTCATTTCAGATCTTCACCTCCATGGGTCTGACTTCATCCAAAATACATCAAGATGTGTCCTAAACATTCAAGAATCAATTCCTAAAAGGATTTGTGTATATATGTATAAACTTTTTTTTTATGAATTTTTATGTCAGGTCTTTTTTTTTCTACTTAATTTTTTAAAATATTTATAATAAATAGTTTTTCTGCAGATGAGTAGTATTTATCTTTACAGTTGTTTTAAGCATTCATTGAAGTTTTTTTTGGCAAAAGAAAAAAGGAGGTTACTGCAAAAACTGATTTTTCAAGAATTTTTTTTGGCGTCGGGGTCGTTCGCGTCCGAGTATACCCTTAAAGGGGTGTCCGAGGACCGTACCTATCCAGGGTTAAATGACAGGGCAGGGATATGAAATGAAACTATAAGAGAGATTACTCGAGTGCCATATGTGGATGAGATTATGGTGAGGGGTAGATGGAGATGGTTTGGGCATGCTCTTCGTACTCCCCAATAGAGATTAATTGACCAAACTTTCAATTGGGCTACACAAGGCGCTAGAAGAGTTAGAAGACCCAGGCCTACATAGCTGAGGACTACGAAGTGTGAAGTAGGAAATGATGTATGGAGAATTATCGATTTGAAAGCTCAAGATAGAGACGATTGGCGAAATCTAACCGAGGCCCTTTGTGTCAATAGGCGTGGGAGGAGATGATGATAATGAGGTTTATTACTTCTCTTGCAGTTTGTTTATTTCTTTGTTTCCTCTCCTCATTGGGTTATTTATCCCTGTTGGATCCCTTGAACTTACAGCATCATGCTTTTCCAACTAGGGTTGTAGCTTAGCTACTATTAGTATGTATTTATATATATATATATATATATATATATATATCTTTATATATATCCTCATATTTATATATCTATATATCTATATATCTATATCTATATTTATATACAGCATATATATATACAACACATATTCATATATATATATATATATATATATTGTATATATGTATATACTGTATATAGATATATAGATATAAATATATATATATATATATATATATAGAGAGAGAGAGAGAGAGAGAGAGAGAGAGAGAGACGTGTGTGTACAGTACATACATGCATATATATATATATATATATACTGTATAGATATGTATATATATATATATATACTGTTTATATATATATATATATATACACACATATATATATATATATATATTATACATATATATATATATATATTATATATATATATATATATATTATACATATATATATATATATATATATATTATATATATATATATATATATATTATACATATATATATATATATATTATATATATGTATATATATATATATATATATATTATACATATATATATATGTGTGTGTGTGTGTATGTATGTATGTCTCATACTCATGTAAGATATATATGAAATCTCAAGCAGGCTGGAATGGGATTTTGTATGATCTTTTTGGGACTTGAAGTGGTCACAATTGTATAGTAGTGTTGATCCTGTTATTGTTATTATTTTTTTTCTTTTCCTCTATCACAGTTTATTCAACTGGGGGGTATTTATAGTGTAGGGTTTCGGGTTGTATCCTGCCTTCTTAGAAGTCCATAACTTTTCTTATTATGTGGGCCGTTTCTACGATCACACTCCTCTGCGTGAGTCCTGGAGCTACTTCAGCTTCTAGTTTTTCTAGATGCCTGTTCAGGGATCTTAGGATCGTGCCTAGTTCTCCTATGATTATGGGTACAATTTCCACTGGCATATCCCATATCCTTTTTATTTCTATTTTCAGGTCTTGATATTTATCAATTTTTTCCCTCTCTTTCTCTTTAACTCAGGAGTCCCATGGTACTACGACATAAATGAGTGATACTTTTTTCTTGATTTTGTCAATCATTGTCACTTCAGGTCTATTTGCACGTATCATCCTATCTGTTCTGATACTGTAGTCCCAGAGGATCTTTGCCTGATTGTTTTCTATCACTCCCTCAGGTTGGTGCCATACCACTTATTACTGTAAGTTAGCTGATGTTTCTTACACATGCCCCAGTGAAGGACTTTTGCCATTGAATCATTCCTCTTTTTGTACTGGTTCGGTGCAAGTGCCGGACATTCGCTTGCTATGGGGTTTATGATTTCATTTTTCGTGTTGCACTTCCTGCATGTGGGAGAGATGTAATTTTGGTCTATCATTCTTTGAACATATCTGGTTCTTAGGGCCTGATCTTGTGCTGCTGTCATTATTCCTTCAGTTTCCTTCTTGAGCTCTCACCTCAGTAGCCATTGCTACGTGTCATCGCTGGCTAGTTCTTTAGTCTGTCTCATGTATTGTCCGTGCATTGATTTGTTGTGCCAGTCCTCTGTTCTGTTTGTCATTCTCCTGTCTGTATATTTCTGGGTCTTCGTCTACTTTTATCAGTCCTTCTTCCCATGTACTCTTGAGCCACTCTTCTTCACTGGTTTTCAGGTATTGCCCCAGTGCTCTATTCTCGATGTTAACGCAGTCGTCTATACTTAGTAGTCCTCTCCCTCCTTCCTTTCGTGTTATGTGTAGTCTGTCCGTATTTGCTCTTGGGTATAGGGCTTTGTGTATTGTCATATGTTTCCTAGTTGTCTGGTCTATGCTGCAGAGTTCTGCCTTCGTCCATTCGATCATACCTGCGCTGTATCTGATTATTGGTACTGCCTGTGTTTTTATGGATTTTATCATATTTCTGGCTTTGAGTTTTGACTTGAGATCACCTTAAGTCTCTGCATATATTCTTTCCTGATCATGTCCGTCATCTCTTGATGTTTTATATCCCCTCCTTCTATTATTCCCAGGTATTTGTATCCCGTCTCATCTATGTGTTTGATGTTGCTCCCATCTGATAGCTTTATCCCTTCAGTCCTTGTTACTTTGCCCTTTTGTATGTTGACTAAGGCACATTTTTCTATTCCAAACTCATCCTGATGTCCCCGGATACAATCCTTACAGTCTGGACTATGGTATCTATTTCCTTGATGCTCTTACCATACAGCTTGATGTCGTCCATGAATGTCAGATAGTTAATTCTGTTGCCTTTTTTACTGAGTTGGTACCCAGCATCCATCTTCTGCAGTACTTTTGTCATGGGAATCATGGCCCTGAAGAGTAGTGGGGATAGTGAGTTGACCTGGAAGATCCTTCACCTGATATTAACCTCTGCTAGTCTTATTCCAGAGCTTGTAAGTACTGTATTCCAGTTGCGCATATTAATCTTTGGCAGCATCGTTCAATTAGTTCATTATGCATGTTGCATAAGATTTTTCATAATTATAACCATCCTTTACATTCAGATCTTCCTGGACAATTCCATCCTGTTTGTAATACTAGGCAGGCAGTTAATTCTAATATCCAGGCCTTCTCCATCATGAGGCTCAATACTACGCAGTATTCTAGAAGTTTTATTCCAGGTGTGACCAAGTTGTGGAATGATCTTCCTAATCGGGTAGTTGAATTAGTAGAAATTTGAAATTTGAACCCTCTTAATGAGAGAATGCCTTGATGAGTCATTGAGCTTCAGCACAGCATTTCATTCCCTAGCGGAAACTTGGTGACGGGCAAGAGGGCTCTCGAACTTGGGGAAATTGCTCCCCCAGTTCGAATCTATATTTCTCTCTCACATCTTTTTCTTCCTCTTGATGTTACTTCAACCTTTCCTAATTTTATAAATTTTCTTTCATGTTGCTGTCCCAACTCTGGGCTGTCCCAACTCTGTGAGTAAAATTTCCCATATGTATGTGTATATATTTACATATATATATATATATATATATATATATATATATATATATATATATATATATATATATATGTCTTTTTTTATCTAATAGCCTGGATGTTTCTACATCAGTTATTGCCACTGGCGTGGATGTTTCTACATCCGTTATTACTGTCTGCTTTGATGAATGGGGGGGAGATGTCACGGTTATTGTCATAATTATTACTAGCCAAGCTACAACCTTAGTTGGAAAAGCAAGATGCTATAAGCCCAAGGGCTCCAATAGGGAAAAATAGCCCAGTGACAAAAGGAAATGAGGAAATAAATAAATGATGAGAAATTAACAATAAATCATTCTAAAAACAGTAACAGTGTCAAAATAGATATGTCATATATACATTATAAAAAGACTTATGTCAGCTTGTTCAACATAAAAACATTTGCTGCAACTTTGAACTTTTGAAGTTTAACTGATTCAACCATCCGATTAGGAAGATCCTTCCACAACTTGGTTACAGCTGGAATAAAACTTCTAGAATACTGTGTAGTATTGAGCCTCATGATGGAGAATGCCTGGATATTAGAATTAACTGCCTGCCTAGTATTACAAACAGGATGGAATTGTCCAGGAAGATCTGAATGTAAAGGATGGTTATAATTATGAAAAATCTTATGCAACATGCATAATGAACTAATTGAACGATGCTGCCAAAGATTAATATTTAGATCAGGAATAAGAAATTTAATAGACTGTAAGTTTCTGTCCAACAAATTAAGATGAGAATCAGCAGCTGAACACCAGACAGGAGAACAATACTCAAAACAAGGTAGATTGAAAGAATTAAAACACTTCTTCAAAATAGATTGATCACTGAAAATCTTGAAAGACTTTCTCAATAAGCCAAGTTTTTGTGCAGTTGAAGAAGACACAGACCTAATGTGTTTCTCAAATGTAAATTCGCTGTCGAGAATCACACCTAAAATTTTAAAAGAGTCATACAAAGTTAAAGAAACATTATCAATACTGCAATCTGGATTTTGAGGATCCACTGTCCTTGACCTACTTACAATCATACTTTGAGTTTTGTTAGGATTCAACTTCATACCCCATAATTTGCACCATGCACTAATTTTAGCTAGATCTCTATTAAGGGATTCAGCAACCCCAGATCTACATTCAGGGGATGGAATTGATGCAAAGAGAGTAGCATCATTTGCATATGCAACAAGCTTGTTTTCTAGGCCAAACCACATGTCATGTGTATATAGTATGAAAAGTAATGGGCCAAGAACACTACCCAGATATCACATTCCTATACTCACTATGATGCCCACCAACAACAACTCTTTGAGATCTATTACTTATAAATTCAACAATAATGCTAAGAAACAACCCACCCTGTTTGAGTTTGAAAATAAGGACCTCTTGATTAACACGATCAAAGGCAGCACTAAAATCAAGGCCAATCATACGAACTTCCTGACCACAATAATGAGATTTCTGTACAGCATTGGAGGTTGTAAGAAGGGCATCACATGCTCCAAGGCTTATACGAAAAACAAATTGCAAACTAGGGAATAGATGATTACCTTCAGCAAACCTATTAAGACGTTTTGCCAGAAAACTTTCAAAAACTTTAGATACTATGGGAGCTATGGAAATTGGGCGGTAATCAGTTGGACTTAAGCTACCACAAACACATTTATATAGAGGAGTAACATTACCAATTCTCCAACAGGTGCTAAAATCTCCTCTTCTTGATAACTTGCGCAAAATAACAGATAATTTTTGAGCTAAGAAATCTGGAGTCTTTATAAAAAACAAAGAAAAAAACACCATTTGGGTCTACACCTCCATAAGCATCTAGGTCCATCAACAGAGCTTTAATTTCACGAGATCAAAAAGATAAACTAGTTAATTTAGCCTTAGAAAAACAGGAATGAGGAAGTTCAAGTTTTTTATTACTCCGTTTACTGTCAAAAACATCAGCCAAAAGGGTTGCCTTTTCCTTTGGACAGTGAGTGACTGAGCCATCAGGTATAAGTAAAGGAGGAACTGTTGCATCTACACCAGTGTAGATTTAAGGGTAGACCACCATTTATGTTCCTTAGTTGTACCAGAAAGGGTTTCTTTTATGGTTAAATTGTATTCCTTTTCAGTTGAGGCATAAACTCTCTGAGCAAAAGCTCTAAGCGGAGTATAGTTATTCTCCAAATAAGCACGGCTACAATCATCATTGAACCACGGTTTGTCCTTCACTCGGTACCTTAGCACACGAGAAGGGATACACCTATCAATTATGTTGACTAGATTCTTATTCAAAGTGACAACGGGATTAACACTCCTTTATAAATGTGACAAATTCAAGCACAAAAGATCATGCAAAATCCCATTCCAGCCTGCTTGAGATTTCATATGAATTTTACAAGAGTATGATACATCAGAGACAGGCTGCTCAGTCTTCACTACTAATGAAATCAAGGCATGAGGTATTTGCACTCAAAGCTATATGTGAGAGTATTGGATGATCTCAGCCATCCCAAAGATGGTTTGGACCTTTTTGGCGGAACTATTCTCAAGTGTTGTGTCTTCGGAATCCAGGGGGATCCAATGCTTGGGGTAGGAATCTCGGCTTTTGGCCGGAAGCCTATCATTACAGGTATGGGGGGGATGATTCCATAGTTTCTTGGTCTCAGTCCTAACAGGCAGGTTCAGCTCACACCTGTGCCTCTATATCTGTTTTGGTACTATCCTTCGTGTAGGGTATGGAGTGGACCATCTGGGAAGTACACTCTCATTTTGGGCTCAGGCCATGTCGTCCTGATGGAAGTTCCTTTAAAGTAGCTTCCTAGGGTATATTTGACTACAGTGATATTCCCAGAGAATTTTACCTTAAGGTATCCAGAATTCTAACTCCTGGCACGAATATCCCCAACTTTTTCTTTTAGGGATATCGCATAATATCAGAGGACATATTCTTGACACGCCACATAGCTATCTTCACCCTGAATAGCGTTAACACTTCGAGGGGGAAAGTGGCAAGAAAACGAAAGGGGAGCCGTTATACAGGCACCACTCCTGACTGTTTTGAGTCTCTAGATGACGTCATCATCGCCGCCATCGTTATTCCTTATATCGTAGCACTATTGCTCGGTGTTTTCCCTGTGCTCTCAAGCTTTATTTAGATTATTTTGGTTATTATGATGCTTTCTCCAGCCTCTTCTGCCTCTGGAAAGTTGAGTATTGATCTTTACATTGTATAAATGTAAGCTCTTTTCTTTTTGAGATATGATTAAAGGTTAAATTAACGTAACAAGAGCTGTTGCCCAACTGGAGGCGTCTTGGGTGCTGTCGTTCGTAACGCATGAATCATTTAGTTAGTCAGAACGATCATCCCGGTATTAATAGCTTAATAAATTTAGCTATTTAGCCTTCATTCCTAGGAATTCTTTATATTGTGTCGATAGTATTGATATTAGTTTCGGCGATTTAGGTAACCGAACCTTGCTTACGCTAGGCTTCCTAGCCTAGGCGTTCAGTTTTTAGTACTTTCATGCATGATATAATACACTTTCCTAGTGCTATAATTTTAATGAAGCGTTAGGCAAATTTTATACATGTAAGATTTATATATTGCATAATATCTTCCTCTTCCAAGATAGTATACGAGAGAGTTTCGGTGATTTAGGTAGTTGATTCTCACTGCTACTAGGTTACTAGCCTAGTGCCTTTAGTATACTTTCATACATGTTCCCCGATTGTCCTTGTGTATCATTTTTATTGATTCAGACGTAGATAGAGATCTCCTGGAAATATAATAAGGCAATGCTAGTCTCCTTTGAAGATTTAAGGACAGTCCCTCCTTCCCTCTGAGTTAGCCTAGGCTATAACCAAAGTCAGTCGTGCCCAGAATAGAATTCTGGCAGGACTAGGCTAGGGTTTTTCTGTCCTTTCCACATAACTGCAAAGGCAGTTTTGGGGTTTTGGTCAGAACCTCAGAGTATTTAGTCTGGTGTTGGCAGCTGGCTAGCAGCAGGAACAACGTTCCTCTGCTGGACTAAGCTGTCAGCATAGGAGGCTAGACCTCCCTAGATCACACTTGAAGGCTTTATATAATATTGCCCTTCTCCCTGTGGTCTAGTTGACTATTCTTGTGTCGGCAGACCCTAGGCTGAAGAATAGATATTCTTCTGTTGCCTAGGTGACACTGGCACTGAAACTCGGTTCCTCTATTGTTTAAGGGTGTTGGCGAGGGTGCTGCCGGTCCCTTTTACTGTATTAGCCTAACCTAGGCTGGAAAATAGAATTCTCCTATTGCCTAGGATGGCTTTAATACTGGAACAGAGTTTCGTCAGGTGAGGTAGGACCTGCAATTCCCGGCTAATTCCGCACCCTATAGGACCCTTTCCCCGTCCCCGCTCTGTCCTTTTATGATAGGCTAGCCATCAAATCTCTTGGCCATCGTTCTACAATAGAGCCGGTTGCCGGCAGGTTGTGGGACTGGCAGAGACCGGCAATAGTTGTGGATGGTTGGAAGCTTGAATGATACATCTCCCCTTCCACTTGAACCCTCATTCTGGGAGAAGGCAGTAAGGCAGAGCTCTTACACTATCCTTCATTCCATACTTTCTCTCTCTCTATAGGCTAGTACCTCTGGGTTCTATCTGCCGGCAACTTTAGTTAGCAATGCTGCCTAGAAGGCCGTCAGTTAGTGATCTACCGACAGCCAGTGATCCGCCGACAGCCGGCGGCCTGCCAACAGCCGGTGAGCTGCCGACAGCCGGCGACCTTCCGGCGGCCGGTGGTCTTTCGGCGACCGGCGAACTGCCGGCTGTCTCCTGAGTCGACAATACATAGACTGTACTATACCCTGGTGCTAGCCTTGCTGGCATATGCCGGCTGGAACTACAATGTATGACTATACAGTTGCCAGTATATGTGCAATATAGATTATACTACAAACAGAAGACTACGGTATATACTATACAGTAGCCAAATATTCCAGCATACTCTGTGTTGTCATGTGCAGCCTATTGTTGAGACCATAATATATATAGAAAGTAAGTTCTTTCTATTCACTAATAAGTGATTACTGATAACAATCCTCAATCTTAATCCATCTGGAAGCTAGTATTAAGTTATACTTACCTATCCTAACAGGATGGAAATCTTCCGTTGGACCTTTCTAAAATAGAATGTTCAATGGTTTTAATTTTGAGGAAGATCACAGCATTGGCTGGGCTGAAAGCACATGTATGTGTCTTTCCTATTTCTTTTCTAGCTTATCTATCCTAAGTTATATACTAATAAGAATAGTATTAAATATAACATTTGCACACTTTATCCAGTGAGATGAATCTCCGTATACTCATTTTACTTTCCTCGCTTTACAGGAGGACCAACCCAAGTGTGGGAGTATGTTCTTCAATATATGCAGTAAGAACTTCTGCGGCCACGAGATGTGCAGGACGCTCTCACGCTGTGCCGTTACCAAGGGAGCTCTGAAGTATTGGGATCCCCAGGTATGTAATATCTGTAAAACCTTGGTTACAAAGGCTTTCGATGACCCTCAGTCAGCGGAGTCTAGGGTAGGGATGCAGCAAGGGAGAAGCTGCGTAGATGGGTCCGTGGTTTTCAAAAGAACACCACGCGGCCTTACCTTCCTAATGAGAAGATGCGGGCCTATCTTTTCCCTAGGGCATCAAAGGATGCTGTGATTCCACAATCTCACCCAGAGATCCCTTACATTCAGATATTATTATTATTATTATTACTAGCCAAGCCACAACCCTAGTTGGAAAAGCAAGATGGTATAAGCCTAAGGGCTCCAATAGGGAAAAATAGCTCAGTGAGGAAAGGAAATAAGGAAATAAATAAATGATGAGAATAAATTAACAATAAATTATTCTAAAAAAAGTAACAACCTCAAAACAGATATGTCCGATATAAACTATTAACAACTTCAAAAACAGAGATGTCATATATAAACTATAAAAGACTCATGTCAGCCTAGTCAACATGAAAAAATTCGCTCCAACTTGGAACTTTTGAAGTGAGAGTGGGGGAAACTCTATCAGAGAGTAAATGTCAGGAAGGAGGAGTTCCTCAGGGTAGTGTGCTGAGGGTAACCCTTTTTGCACTAGCAATTAATGGGATATCCTCAGTCATTCTCCGGGATGTTCTCTCAACATTATTTGTGGATGATCTCTCCATATCATTTACTGGAGCTAAAATGGCAATGGTTGAGAGAAAAATAACTCTTAATTGACCAAATTATCCAAGTCTCGACAAGTAAAACTACTATTGTCCATTGCTGTCATATCCGGGAGTACATCCAGACCCGGATATATACATTAAAGGTCAACAGATCCCATGTGTAAGTGAAGCTAAATTTTTAGGTTTTATATTTGATTGTAGGCTTACATGGGTTTCTCACTTAAAGCATTAAAAGCTAAATGTGTTGAGGCTTTTAATCTTTTAAAAGTGTGTTGTCCTATACATCAGGGGGGGCAGACCGCAATACTATTTTAAAACTATACAAGGCCTCGATTTTTTCCCAAATTAGTTATGCTGGTTAAAGATTTTAGATTCAATACATCATGCTGGTATTAGATTGTCCACAGGAGCGTTTAGAATCTTACCTATCCCAAGTCTCCTTATTGATGCTGGAGAGTTACCGCTAGACCTTTACCGAATGTCTTCTATTATTCGGTATTGGTTTAGATTGCAACGACTCCCTAATTCTTTAGCCTTTCAGATTGCAAGCCTTGTAAAGCGCTCAACATACTTCGAGTTGCACCCAAAATCTCCTCAACCTTATGGCTTTTGAGAGAAACAATTACTGAACAGTCCTGATATAATTAGAATTAAGGTGCTTCCATTTAAGGTATCATCAATGCCTCCATGGAAATTACCTGAGGTATCTTTTTGTAAATACTTTATTGGAGTTAAGAAGAATATGACTGACTTAGAATCCAGGTCTCTTTTTATGGAACATGTTACAGAACATAGGAGATCAACTTTTATGTATATTGATGGCTCCAAATCTGATGCTGGCATTGGATTTGGAGTACATAGTAATGGCTTTAATTGTAGAGGTGTACTTCCTCTAACAGCTTCCATATTTACTGCTGAACTGTAAGGGCATACTAACCGCTATTGAGAAAATAGCTTTGGAAAAGGAGGGTAATTTTACAAGTTTTAGTGATGCAAGGAGTGTTCTTCAAGCTTTAGAAGTTTTTAATTCCAGTAACCCTCTAGTTTCAAAGATTTTAGAATGGCTTTTTATTATTGGACAGAAAGATATAATGGTTCGATATTGTTTGGTTCCAGCACATGTGGTCATGTCTGGGAATGAGAAGGCAGATTTGCTGGTGAAGAATGCTGCATCTGAGTTGCTACCAAGAAGGTATCCCATTCCCTGTAATGATTTCCTACCTAACATCAAGAAATTGTTTTGTAATAAATGGCAACAGCACTGGGATAGTCTAGATGACAATAAAAGGAGAGAAGTAACAAATGTCATATCTCCTTGGAGGTATAACATGATGCCCCGAAAATGGTAGACGACTCTTTGTGGTCTCTCTATTGGTCACACTCGGTTGACACATGAGTTTCTTCTGAAGGGCCAACACCAACCATATTGCAATGACTGTTTAGTATCTTTAACAGTTTGGCATTTGTTGACCGAATGCGCAATTATAATAACTTTAGAAATAGATATCTGTTTGAGGCTCGAGGTGAGGATGGCAGGTTCATCCTTGCCAAGATTCTTAGACATGATGTGTCCTACTATGCGAGCGGCATTTTTAGATTTATTTCAGAAGCAGGTTTTCTGAAAACTATTTTACTTCTATAATGACATTCAACTTTTATGGTTTTAATTGAATATTCTTTTCATTTTTATGTTAAATAAATATTGGCATCAATGACCTTATATGTCAGGATGCCTGAAAACTTTAAATCAATGAATCAATCTATTGAAAGTTCAAACTTGCAGAAAATGTTTTTATGTTGAACAGGCCTAAATGAGTCTTTTCATAACTTATATATGACATATCTGTTTTGATGTTACTGTTTTTAAAATAATTTATTGTTAATTTTTTCTCATCGTTTATATATTTCCTTTCCTCACTGGGCTATTTTTCCCTGTTGGAGCCCTTGGGCTTATAGCATCTTGTTATATATATTATTTGTATACATAAATATATGTTTATATATACTATATATATATATATATATATATATATATATATATATATATATATATATATATGTATATATGTATATATATATATATATATATATATATATATATATATATATATATATATATATATATATATATATATATATATATATATATATATATATATATATATATATGTAGAACACTGCACCACTAGTGCAGCTACGTTCTGAATATCGGCGTTTTACTAAGGGTGAAGTCAAACACTCTTCCTCTGTGGTGTTCATATATTCCATCAAAGAAACGAGGTTTGACGCTGCAAACAAAAGCAGCAATAAATATACAAAAAAAAATAATGTAAATATTCATGTAAAACAATATATATACTGTAAATATCATGTAAATACAAAATAATGTAAATGATTTAAAATACAATACAGTAATTCCACAGGTAAGGTTCACTTAACATAGAAAATAAACTTACATTTTCCAGACGCCGATTCTAATACTAAAATTCCCTGGTAACCACTGGTACAAGTTGCTGTACCACCAGAAGCATTCAGCCTCCTAGCTAACAGCAACACTGGTCACTTAATACTATGATGAGTACACTGGGCAGCTCAGCACATCACAAATACTGCAGAACCACAACATGCAGAAATTCCATGTGCTTTCCAGAGCCTGCCCATGCTGAACTAACAAAGGCGCCAAGGCAGGCATAAATCGCGGCCTTTTGGGCAGATGCCAACAATAACAATACAATATTTTTCAGTAACAACTCAATACTTCTTTTTCATACAAAAAAGTAAACAAAATATGTATACAGTTTTCCATTCAATAGAAATATTTAATTCAAAATAGTGCACGTATGTGTATAATTAAATTACATAACAAACATCAGGTAATCCCGATGCTCGCTTATCCCCTCATCCTTATCATCAACAAATAAAACGTGTAGCGCCAACTTAACTAAAAACGTAAAATGCTGTGGCATATCCTACACCGCCCCCTATTTTGTAGTATACAAAATATATTGCAAATATGCCACATACACAGCACGCCATATGAGCAGCGCACGGCGTTCACTCTTTTTCCAATGGCACTCCACTGTCATCACACTCCGTTTCAAGGAGAAGGCACATTTTCTGCACTGGACGTAAGTACAATCCACACTCGGTCTTAATCTTGGCTTGTTTAACTCGGTTGTCAGAGTCTCGAGTCACTTCCAAGAAACGTCCCAAAGGCCAAGAGCCTCTGGGGAGACGTTCGTCGGTAGTTAGCACGATGTCGCCAACTTGGATGTCTCGCCGTTGGACGGTCCACTTCTGTCTTTCTTGCAGCAATGGAAGGTACTCCCTCAGCCATCGCTTCCAGAATTGGTCGGCAAGATATTGCGCTTGATGCCAGCGGCGCCTAACATACAAGTCCTTCTGGTCAGTCTTCGTTACTGGGAGCACTGCACTCTTCAGAGTCAACAGCATACTAGGCGTCAACGGTAGTGGACAGTCTGGGTCGTCATTTGCTCTGGTTAGGGGTCTTCCATTCACCAAAGACTCGGCTTCGCAGAACAGAGTCGATAGTGTGTCGTCAGTGGTGACCTGCTGCAGGCAGGTTGCACTGAGAGCTCTTCTCACTGAGCGTATGAGGCGTTCCCAGACTCCTCCGAAGTGCGACGCATGTGGCGGGTTGAAACGCCACTCTATGCCCTTAGCTGCTAGGGTTTGAGCAATTTCCTCTTCCTTGAAGTCTTGAAGAGCTTCCTTCAGCTCTCGGTCAGCTGCGACGAGGTTGGTACCGTTGTATGACCATATTCTCTTGACAGCTCCTCGCCTGGCCGTAAATCTTCTCACTGCATTCACAAAGGAGTCTTGATCCATCAAGCTGAAAACCTCCAGATGAATCGCTCGCACTGTCAGGCAGGTAAAAATGGCTCCCCAGCGCTTCACTGTAGAGCACCCTTGCTTCACAAAGAAGGGACCGAAGCAGTCTGCCCCTGTATTGGTGAAGGGAGGATCCCCCGGACAGATCCGGTCAGAGGGCAAGTCGGCCATCACTTGATTCACTGGCCGACAACTGAGTCTTCTACAGATGACACAGTCACATATCGCTGATCTAACTACTGAATTTCCATGAACGATCCAGTAGTTTTTTCTTAGTTCAGCCATAAGATGGTTCTGCCCACAATGGCTGTTTGTTTCATGGGTCCATCGAACCATCTTCCTCACAGCTGGCGACTTGGATGGAAGAATGATGGGGTGCTTGCAGCTATTACTGATGGTGGCTTCACAGAGTCTTCCACCAACCTTCAGCAAGCCTTCTTGTAGAAATGGTCGCAACTTGCAAATCTTGCTGGATTTCTTCACTTTGGAATCCTTCTTGGAGAGTGATTTGGTCTCACTCCCATACTCTTGAGCTTGAATCTTCTTCCATATTATGGTTGTTGCACAATTCATCTCATTTGCAGATAACACTTCTGATCCACTCCTGGTTCCTAATCGCCTCAGTCGAGCGATGATTCGCACTATCTTGGTCCATGAAGAGAACTTGGCAGCAATCTTCTCCACTAAGATTGGTTCTGGCACCACCATGCTGAAGATGGGTGCAGACTGCTTAACTTCTGGATCTCCAGCTAGTTCTGCTCGCTTCACATTGTCAGGAAGAGCTGGCCAACTGTCCTGCTCTTGACACAGGAACTCTGGTCCTGTCAGCCACAGCGACGACTCCAGCAAGCTGTCCACATCAAGGCCCCGAGAGGCCAGGTCTGCAGGGTTCGCAGAGGTGTTCACATACCTCCAAGCGGTGATGTCACTGAGGTCGCGGATGAGGTTCACACGGTTGTTCACAAACGTGTGGTATCTTGCAGACAGGTTACGGATGTACTTCAGGACAGACGTGCTGTCAGTCCAGAACACTGAGTCACATAACTCCAAATCGAGTTCTGACCTGACCTTACAATCAAGTTGAGCTGCCACAGCAGCAGTCAATTCCATTTGTGGAATACTCGGTCTCTTGAGGGGAGCTACACGAGCTCGACCCATAACCAGTGTACTGTTCACTTGGTTATTCTTGCTTACCGTGCGCAGATACGTGGCCACACCATATCCTGTCTGGCTTGCATCCGCAAAATGGTGAAGTTGGTACGATGATACCTCCCCAAAGTTTGGAGGCTCCAGGCTGCTTCTGATCTTGAAGTCTCCTAGACACTGAAGCTGGGAAGTCCATCTGCTCCAGCGATTTGCTTCGTCGTTGTTCATTTCTTCGTCCCAAGGTAAGTTGCGACGACACAGGTCTTGTAGTAACATCTTCCCTTTCAGGGTGAAAGGTGCAACAAAACCAAGTGGATCATACAAGGAAGCCACTACAGAGAGAACTCCTCTTCGCGTCCTAGGCTTCTCCTTCAGGTTGATCTTGAAGGTGAACTCATCACTGCTCATGTCCCAGTGGATACCCAAAGCGCGCTCCGTAAGCAGCTCGTCCTTACTGAGGTCCAATGTAGCCACTGATTTATCTCTCTCCCCTTCAGGCATGGCAGCGAGAATGCACTTGTTGCTAGATGTCCACTGGTTCAGCCGGAATCCTCCATCAGCACAGAGTCCAATGAGGTCTTTTGTCAATTGGATACAGTCTTCCTCGCTGTCCATTGACTTCAACAAATTGTCGACGTAGAAGTTGCGTCGTATGGCATGGCAAGCTTCTTCACCATACTTGTCACCATAGTCAAGTGCTGCCTGTCTGAGGCAGAAGTTGACTACACTTGGGGACGATCGCGCTCCAAACACATGTGAAGTCATCCTGAACTCTTGAATAGCTTGATTGGTGTCTCCACCTGGCCACCACAGGAAGCGTAAAGAGTCCCTCTCGTCTTCTGGCACCTTGACTTGATGGAACATTTCTTGTATGTCCGCAGTAACAGCATGTTGTCCTTCCCTGAAGCGCAGCAGCACTCCAGCAAGACTACTTGTGAGATCTGGTCCCTGCATGAGGTGGTCATTGAGTGAGGTCCCAGCATGCTTAGCCTTAAGGTCGAAGACAACTCTAAGCTTGTCCTTGGTAGGGTGTTTGACCCCATGGTGCGCCATGTAGTTCACACGGCCATCACTGCGATTCAGCTTGTCGACTGGGACAAGCTCAGCGTACCCTTTCAAAAGGTACTTCTCTACTTGTTCGACGTATAGTCTTGTACGTTTCATTTGCCTCAAATTTCTTCTTTAAGGAGTGAGCCCTACGTTCTGCCATGGCACGGTTATTAGGTAGAGGCTCAGTGTCACTAAAGGGTAAGCAAGCAACATACAGTACTTGCCATCTGTCTGGACAACAGTTTCGTTCAGCAAAGACAGGAATCTCTTGTCTTCAAAATAATCTTCTATCTTTGAGAGTGTCTCTTTCTCCCAAAAGTCTTGGTTGATGTTGCGTTGCAGAAGTTCTGTTGTATCATCCACAGTGCACACATGGAACAGAGGGGCAGGACCTGAAGTCGATCTAGGTCCTGTTGGGCTGAAAACAACCCACCCTAGCTTGGTCAGGTAGGCAGATGGCTCGTCCTTCAGCCCATGGCGCTGGTCTAGAATCACTCTGTTCAATGTCGTGTCTAGCCCAATGATTAGCTCTACTTGACAATGATGTTCAGGTAGACTTTTTACTTCCAGGTCACTCAGATGTTGCCACTTGGTCAGCCATTCTTGACTCATGGCATGGTCCATAGACACATTAATCTTGTCAGCCACGAACACGTCGGTCACATGCTCTCCTTCATCAGTATTAATATTAACAATGTGTAGGGACAGAACTTCCTTACAAGTGAAAGTCCCTGCCTCAGTTGCCATGATCTGGTTGCATGGTCTTCCTCTGAGACCCATTCGGTCTATCAGGCTTCTTGCTGCCAATGTTGGGGCAGCTCCACTGTCGATGAATCCATAGGTTGCATGGATGCCATTTACGAGAACAGGTAAGATCTTCAGCATTGTTCTTCCCTTAGGTAACTGGCTTGCACACACTGAGAACATAGGTTGCACATTTGGGGCTGCAGCACTCTTGCCAGCTGTAGCAGTCGCACCACCTTCTGTAGCACCAACTGCCTTCTCACCGCCCCCAATAGCACTTTTGCCTCCAACATGGGCCGCACCTGTATTGCTTGCAGTCTTAGATGGACTATGCAGCATGGTATGGTGCTTGTGAGATCCACACTTTTCACAGATGGATGCATCTTCACATTTTGCATATGAATGTTCACCATTAAGACACCTGAAGCAGTATCTTGCCTTCTTTATCACCTCCCAGCGATCTGGAAGCTTCAACCTCTCAAATTTGAAGCACTCTTTAAGTTCATGGTCCTCCTTAGTGCAGAAGGGACACCATTTCCCTCTAGCTGGTGAAGCCGTGTGGTGCACAGGTAAGGTCTTAGGCCTGACAGGCTTGGATGGCTTCTCAGTAGGCTTCGGGGTACGACGGTCGCACTCATGATAAGAGAGATGCTTGGCAATACATGCCTGTTTCTCAATGTACTCTATTAGAGCTGGAAGCTTGAACTTATGTTCCTCGCATTTTGCTACCCATCTCACTCTCAGTTGGTATGGGAGCTTTTCAACAATCTTCTTCATTGTTTCTTGAAGCTCTATTCGATGGTAGTTATTACCAAGTGCTGCCTTAATTGTCTTCAAACATGCAGCATAATTTTCCAGGCCATCAATATCACCTGCATTAATCTCCTTCCAATCAAATAGCTTCTTGACATAAGCATCTGACAGGTCATTGTCATTCTTGTATTTACGACACAATATCTCCCAAGCACAATCATACCCAATGTCAGTGGGTAGATGGAAACAGTTCTCAATCAGGTTCTTGGGAGTACCATCTAAACAGTTGTATAGATGAGATAGCCTTCGTGCAGGGTCGTCGAAATTACACTCCACAATCCAGGTGAAAGAATTCTTAAACATGGAGAATTTGGTTAAGTCTCCGCTGAAACGCTCTAGCTACATCTGTGGCAGCTGCATTCGTCGTGTTAGTTCTTGCTGACTAGCTAGTGTACAATCAAGAGCCTTTACTATTTCAGAAGTTTGCAGATCTGCTTGTGACACATCTCGAGTTAAGGGAACACGTCTTGGCACAAAAGGCGTCGCATCTGGGGCCAATGGAGTTGAATGATGTTTAAGACCCTTCAGGTCATACGTCACACTGTGGACGTTTGTAGGATTCACATCTGCTTCATGAACCCTGCTGATTCTCCCACTCTCATAGTGAGAATTTACATCACTTCTCCACTGCTCAATCCCTTTGACATCCAACTGAACTGATGAGTCCCTCTTCTCCCGTTGTGAAGCATGACTAGCAGCGGAACCAGCATATGAAGTTCCAACTTCAGACAGTATTTCATACTCTACCTGTAGTTTATCACAGTCTAACTTCAGGCTGTTAATCTCTTCTTGGCTCTTGCGTTTAGCTGCAATTACTTTGGCTTGCATTTAAATTTCAAGTGTTTTGGCTTGCATTTCAGCTTCAGCTGCAAGTGCTTTGGCTTGCATTTCCAAAGCCAATTCCTCTTCTTCTAGCTGTTTTGCTTCCTCAGCTTGCTTAAGCTTTGCTTGCGCCTCAAGCAAGCGCACACGCAGTGCCGACTGGCTGGTCTTTGCTGAAGCTCTTGAAACGGACGACATGGTGACAGATGATAGAGGCCACAACAGACGATCCTTGCAGACACAAGGCTGACGAAGTCCACTTGTCCCACGCTGGCATTACTTGACCCAGGCTGGAGTATTCGTCAAACTGTAGAACACTGCACCACCAGTGCAGCTACGTTCTGAATATCGGCGTTTTACTAAGGGTGAAGTCAAACACTCTTCCTCTGTGGTGTTCATATATTCCATAAAAGAAACGAGGTTTGACGCTGCAAACAAAAGCAGCAATAAATATACAAAAAAAAAATAATGTAAATATTCATGTAAAACAATATATATACTGTAAATATCATGTAAATACAAAATAATGTAAATGATTTAAAATACAATACAGTAATTCCACAGGTAAGGTTCACTTAACATAGAAAATAAACTTACATTTTCCAGACGCCGATTCTAATACTAAAATTCCCAGATAACCACTGGTACAAGTTGCTGTACCACCAGAAGCATTCAGCCTCCTAGCTAACAGCAACACTGGTCACTTAATACTATGATGAGTACACTGGGCAGCTCAGCACATCACAAATACTGCAGAACCACAACATGCAGAAATTCCATGTGCTTTCCAGAGCCTGCCCACGCTGAACTAACAAAGGCGCCAAGGCGGGCATAAATCGCGGCCTTTTGGGCAGATGCCAACAATAACAATACAATATTTTTCAGTACCAACTCAATACTTCTTTTTCATACAAAAAAGTAAACAAAAAATGTATACAGTTTTCCATTCAATAGAAATATTTGATTCAAAATAGTGGACGTATGTGTATAATTAAATTACAAAACAAACATCAGGCAATCCCGACGCTCGCTTATCCCCTCATCCTTATCATCAACAAAGAAAACGTGTAGCGCCAACTTAACTGAAAACGTAAAATGCTGTGGCATATCCTACAATATATATATATATATATATATATATATATATATATATATATATACAGTGATACCTCGGTAGTCGAACGACTCTATACTCGAACAATTCGGAGTTCGACCAAAATTTTCGAGAAATTTTTGCTGCGGTGCTCGACCAAAAATTCGGTACTCGACCAGCCGAACACGTGACGACCGCATGGGCTTTGTGATGATCGCGCCATCTCGGCCACTCTCGCTTGTTCGGGAAGCATCAGTTCTCTCGAGAGCGTCACTCAGACAACGCGCGATCAGCATTCGTTGTGATTTAGTGATTTTCAGTGCTTTTAATTGCTTTTTTAGCTTTCATAATGAGTCCCAAGAAAGTAATGAGTGTTAAGGGGAAGGAGAAGAGGAAAACAGTGCGAACAACGATCGAGTTGAAGAAGGAAATTATAGCGAAATATGAGAATGGTGTACGAGTGTCCGATTTAGCGGTAGAATACGGAATGGCGAAGTCGACCATTTCTACGTTTTTAAAGCATAAAGAAATGATTAAGAAGGCGAATGTTGCAACGGGAGTTACGGCGGTAACTAAGCAAAGGCCACAAGTGATTGAGGAGATGGAAAAGTTGCTTTTAATATTTATTAAAGAAAAACAGTTGGCCGGGGAAAGTGTTAGTGGAGCGTTCATTTGTGAAAAAGCGTTGCATATCTATGAAGAATTAGTGAAGAAAAGTCCGAGTACCAGTGAAAGTGATTCATTTACATTTAAAGCGAGCAGGGGTTGGTTTGAAAAGTTTCGTAATAGAACAGGTATTCATCGTGTTACTAGGCATGGGGAGGCAGCTAGTTCGGATCAAATTGCAGCCGATAAATACGTGGGGGAATTCGATCGGTACATAAATGAACAAAATTTGATCGCACAACAAGTCTTTAATTGTGATGAGACTGGGTTATTTTGGAAGAAAATGCCAGCCAATACGTACATTACCAAGGACGAGACGAAGATGCCAGGTCACAAGCCAATGAAAGATAGGCTAACATTGTTGCTGTGTGCAAATGCAAGTGGCGATTGCAAGATCAAACCCTTGTTAGTGTACCACTCGGACAACCCCCGGGTGTTCAAACGAAATAATATTTGTAAAAGTGCACTACCAGTTATGTGGCGCTCGAACACTAAATCTTGGGTCACAAGACAATTCTTTACTGAGTGGATAAACGAAGTGTTTGCCCCCCAGGTTAAGGCTTACCTCATTGAAAAGAGCTTGCCAATGAAATGTCTTCTGGTTATGGACAATGCTCCTGCACATCCTCCAGGTCTCGAGGATGACTTGAAAGAAGAATACAGCTTTATCAAAATCAAATTCTTGCCCCCCAATACTACTCCCATACTCCAGCCCATGGACCAACAGGTCATTTCAAACTTCAAAAAACTCTATACCAAGGCCCTTTTCAGAAAGTGTTTTGAAGTGACCAGTGACACGAAGTTGACCCTAAAGGAATTCTGGAAGGAACACTTCAGCATCCTCAACTCTGTTAACATGATTGACCAAGCTTGGCGAGGTGTGACCTATAGGACATTGAACTCTGCCTGGCGTAAGCTGTGGCCATCATGTGTCACAGAGAGGGAGTTTGAAGGTTTCCAACCAGAGGCGGGTCCAAGCACTGCTACCCCTGTAATTTCTGATGACACTGATGTCGTTGAGGAAATTGTTGTCATGGGCAGGAGTTTGGGGCTTGAGGTCGACAAGGATGATATTGATGAGCTTGTAGAAAGCCATTCTACCGAGTTGACTGTGGAGGAATTGTTGCACCTGCAACAACAACAGCAGCAGGATCTGATTGTGGAGCAGGAATCTTCAGAAGAGGATGAGGTAAGGGAGGATGTTCCAAGTTCTCTCATCAATGAAATTTGTTCCAAGTGGGCAGATGTGCAGGCTTTTGCTGAAAAATACCACCCAGAAATTGCAGTAGCAAACCGGGCAGTGCATATGTTTAATGATAGTGTCATGTATCATTTTCGAAGAATACTGCAGAGGAGGAAGAAACAATTAACAATAGACCAGTTTTTCACAAAAGAAAAGAAAGCTGCTACATCAAAGCCTGTTTCTCCTCCAAAGAAGAGACAAAGAAGAGAAGAAACCCCTGAAATAGATCTGCCCACCCTTTCATTGGAGAGAGAAACAACTCCTGAAGGAGAACTACCCCGCCACATCATGGAAGGGGACTCTCCTTCCAAGCAGTAACCTCCCCCTTCCATCCTCTCCACATCCATCCCTGTATGCCATCGAACCGCTGCTCAAAGGTATGTTCACTACAGTACAGAAAATGGTTTAAAATTGTTTTATTTTAGTACAGTAAATGGTTTAAAATTGTTTTATAGGATTTTCTGACCAATTTCATACACATTTAGATAATTATTGTTGTTTAGGTACACGTTTTATTAATATTTTGGGCCTGTTCGAGTGCTTGGGAACGGAATAGAATATATACCATTATTTCTTATGGGGAAAAAAAATTCGGTACTCGAACAAATCGGAGGTCGAACACGGATCTCGAACGGATTATGGTCGAGTACCGAGGTATCACTGTATATATATATATATATATATATATATATACACACACACACACACACATATTGAATAGACAATGTCATCGTGGCATCCAAAATATTTAGTTTAACAGTTATCCTAAAAACTATCTGAATATAAATGAGTATGTATACAATAAATATATATACATATATATATATATATATATATATATATATATATATATATATATATATATATATATATATATATATGTATGTATATGTTAAGGAGTTGCAACTAAGTTAAATGGAAGACTAAGTTAGCATGCATGATATTGGAAATACTTCTAAATTGTTGAATTTTTGGAGGAATAGATGTTTGGAACATTTCTCACCACCAGCTTAGTTTTCATTTGTGTACTAAATCAGAATTTGCTAAACATTATTTTGAAGAATCCATGTTCTCATATCAAGATTGCTGGGCTTTGAGTACCGTAGTAGCCAAGTTGGGTTTGTTTTATTGTTATTGATGGGGGAATTTAATTGGTCTTTATGTCAATTTTGTATGTATGTGAATTCACAGTGAGGGATATATATTCAAGAGGTATTTAGAAACAGTATGGATTATCATTACAGGAACTAAAATAGTTTGGTACCGAAACACTAGACTAAGAGCTGAGTATATTGTGTATAATTAATATCTTTAAATTTTCTATAATCTTTCTATCATGACCCACATCCATCAGAGTGTAGGAATCAGCAATATGAGCATCAGAGGAGATTTATTGAACTTAAAGGAAATATAATAAAAAGAAAATATGCATGCCCATCTTTCTCCCCACTGACTAGTGATTTCAAGAAGATTGGATATTATTTCCAACTTTGAGACTGAAGACATGGCAGGTGTGGGATAGCCACACCATGTTTGTTGTCTCTTTTCACCAGATGTTGCCATGTTGGTCGAGTAGCGTAAGCCTCATTCAATAAAATGGATATCTTTACTTTTTTAAGTAGTAACATCTTTATCAAATGAGTTTCGAGAACCAACAAATATGAACATCAGGTGAGTGTAGAAATAAGGAATTTTATGATTAAAATTTAATTTTTTCTGGGTTTTATTATTTTTTAATGGAATGGTTTACAAGGAGGTTGCTTGGAAACTACTTGCTACCACTGATTGTTTGCATTTGATGTTTTTTGAGTTGTTGATAAACCAATCTTTGTGATGTGTTATGACTAATTTATATTTAAATCGGATTTTTATACTCTTTATATCAATTATGCCTTCTAAGTGCAGTCTTGTGCTTGTTTAACAGATCTAAATAAATTTAGTATTTCATGCAAGTTGCGGTGATAAAGTTAAACTAACAAAACTTAGTGTATGATTGGTAGTAGATCTAGACCAGGGATCGGCAACCTTTTGAACACAATGCGCCACGATAAATAATAAAAAAAATTCTACTACCTTGTGTGCCAGTTGTTATTTTTAGCACTATATAGATAAGTTAAAATCCTAATTGTACAGTATGTAATGACCATTTTAATAATAATGAATTTTCCTGAACATGCATAACAAATGTGATATTTTTTTTTGTATTTAGTATAATTTGTAACAAAAATATCTTATATATTAAGTTTATACCTAACCATAATGCGATTCTTGCCCATGCTTCCAAAAGGCCAAAGTTGAAATTTCAGGTGAATATTTGGACACCGTGAGTTTCACACAACCCTCAGAGTGATCCGTTGTAAGCCTACTGCAATGGGGGCTGAGGATATGTAAAAATATGTGCTCACGTTGATATGTGGATCTTTATGCTAAGAAGCAGTACAAAAGCTACTTTCTTCATGCAATTGAATTTATCAGACAGTTATTGCCAGGACCTTAAAATGGAGGTTGCATGATCATATTTTTTCTAGTTTCCAGTTTTTCTCGAAGATTTTTAAATTTGTTGTATTTCCTGTGTCATAAGACGCACATTTTTCCTGAAAAAAATGCCCCCCAAATCACCCTGCATCTTAACGCTAAGAAAATTTGTATAGGGTAGTTTGACAACTCTCAAACACCCAAGCAATGACATACAGGTACTCACACTCACCAGACATAAAATATAAACCTACAATTTTCATTCATATGAAATAAGTAAATTTATTTTTATATTGCATTTCGTTTAATGAAGTACATTAGCAAGTTATTTGTTTGTTTTGGTAATCAGCGGATGATAACTTGCCAACTCCCTTCTACAAGCAAACATGTAGATGATGCTATTGCATATTAGTTGTTTATGCAGTATTTATCTATTTTCTTGTTTTGTTACTTTGTGATAGAGCAATATTTTGATAATGATTTTGTTGTTTGAGTTCCGAGATGATACAGACAGTTGCTAATACAACCTTGAAAAAACATCTCACTGTTGGTTGAGTGCAGTGTTACCAAGTTACCAGAAAAGTAACTAGACCTAAAGTCAGGCATTCATTAGCAAAAGTATTCCACCTAGAGGAATTTCTAGACTTTGATCAATAATTAATTTTGGGTGAAAATAGGATTTGGCAAATATTCTAGAATATTACTCTTTACCAACATTTGATTAAGAACATTTGGCAAAACTGCTTTCATGTAAACAATACTTGGAACACCAAACACTAAACTTGTAATTGTGGTGGCCATTACTACTGGGTTAATAGCTTCTTATATAAATATGTCATAACGTGGGAATAACTGTGTGCAGCTAATAAATATTAACATAAACATTTCATAATACATCCAAAATATGAAAATTTACTGTACCAAAGTCGCTGATGAGGAATTGGTGCTAGAATAGCTTGTAAAATACAGATTTTTTTTTTCCAAAAGCCACTGCTAATCTAATGGTGTGCACCATCTTACCACTTACAACATCTTATGACACAGGAAATACGGTATATGACCACAATGATGAGGCTTGAATGTCAATTAACTGCATTTCCAACTACTCGCTATCCATCCAATCAAAGAGAGTCGCATCCAAGTCACTTTATTTAAAGGGGTCTAGCCTGATTGAAAATGAAAACAATGGGCCCATGTGTTGGAACTCTTGAAATTTGATTTAGAACTCAAACGCTAATTCTTGCATTTACAACTGAAGATTAGTAGTGTTGACAGGATGAATTGCAGATAAGTTTTTCAAGTAACAGAAAGAACTAGTTTTCTGTTGAGTAAACTGCAAATTCTGCAACAAATGCCATCTAAGTGTCATATAAATCCATCACTGTTTTTCTGGCACATTGCAAAAGAATATTGAGGTTTTTTTAGATGTTGGTGATGTCTGAGAGAAACATAAGTTTGACAATCCAATCTCTATCCTCCAGCTCAGGATCGTCTTGGCCTTTATCTTATAAGAACATTTTTATTTCATCAAAGCATCCCACAAATTTCTAATACCTTCCCACAACTTAACCACCTAACACTGCAGTGCAAGGGTATATCTTTGTACACCTTGTCAACTTCTTTAAGGAAAGCTCTAAACTGCCTGTGTGTAAGAGAAGAGTGTACAAGAAGGAAATTTACTTCTTTTGTAACAGTACTCATCACCTTGTTGAAACCAGAGCTCGAGATCTTGGGACATAAATTTTCTTGATTGACTACGTAGTGCAATTTTTCAACCCATAACAGGAGCACCATGTATTGTAATTGGAAAAATCTTTCCTATTTCTTCTTCTTCTGTTCTCAAAATGGTCAGGGAATGCCTTTAGTATGTCTTCTCCCTTGGTGGTGCCATACATAGGTTTAAAAGAACACCGTTTTCTTATACCTCTGTGTCACACCTGGCAAAACAGCCAAGCAGGGAATGCCAGTGATATCCACGCTTTCATCTAGGACACATTGAACACAGGTGTACTTGTTAAAGCAACCATTTGCAGCTGATTTACATTATCAACCATTTCAGAAATACGTCTCCGCGGTTCTAGCCGGGACAGGCATTTCTTTTGTGTTTGTTTGATGAGCCATCAAGTAACACCAGAGCATTTTGGGAAAGCTGCTTTTATAAAATCTGCAGCAATAAAAGGCTTTTCATGCTTAGCAATACACAAAGCTAGTTTGTAA
>NW_027168482.1:332500-337500 GCF_036898095.1 Palaemon carinicauda | reverse complement strand
GTGTATTCTTATGGGAATATTTGCTCCAACATACGATTGTTTTAACATACGAAGCATGTCCCGGAACGAATGAAGATCGTATGTAGAGGTTCCACTGTGCGTATATATATATATATATATATATATATATATATATATATATATATATATATATATATATATATATATATATATATATTTATATATGTTATGAGTAAATATATATATATATATATGTATATATATATATATATATATATATATATATATATATATATATAATGTATGTGTGTGTATAAATATATTTATATATATTATGAGTAAATATATATATATATATATATATATATTATAGCCATGAAAGGAAAAATGAAAAGACATTTTTGGAGTTAGTACTTTCGTCCATTAGGGACGTCAACAGACTCTGCAATGAGAATAATGTAACAAAGACATCGCATTTATACAGGAGAAGGGGATCCAACAGCTGCCAGTTTCTTATTAATTCCGGAAAGGTCAGAGTTTAGATAAAAGGATAATACTGGATTAACGGAAAACAGACCTGGGCTTAGATTCAAATTTCTACCTTTTGTACAGGAGATTAAAAAGGATTCAACAATATTCCTTTGGAAATAGTCATTTACATGGATTATTTTTTTCGCCTGTGACCATCAAATTCTGTGACTTGACCCTAACCAGTGGGAGGCCAAGGCATTATTAAGAGAACCCCTGGAGACAGCTGATGCCGTTTAATTCTGACTGAAATACCTTTGGATGTTTGGCCGACATAGAATAAGTTACATTCGGAACAAGGATTGCTATATATTATATTATTATCATTTCCAGAACTATTCTTAATCAACATGTTTTTTAACGTACAATTATATTTAAACACTACACCAATGTCTAGTTTTCCATCTACCTACTTTTTGTACCTTATTAGGAGCAAATCCTGCTTAGATGGCTTTGGTAGCACCTGAAGGTCAGAAACTTTTCGCTGAGTAAACATTCCTAGGTAAACCTATTAAAGGAATAGATTCATTTAATATATAAGTGATAGGCTGGCTAGATAGAGCACCATATGGACTCTTCAAAGACATAAAAACAGGCCCATTAGGTTTTCTAAAGTTTAGTTCTATACAAATAACATCTCATGGTACGAACAAGACATAAGTTAATTTCCCTTGAAGGTGCTACATCAACTACAAACCCATGCCTCTTACTATTATTTTTATTACCATGAATAATTATAGACATGCTCCCATTTTCATTAAAGATTGCCGGATCATCTGCAAATGAATAGTTATGAACTTTTCCCGACGCATCGACCATCGCCGCCTTGTGGGCAATGTCCGGGGGCCGTAACATAGTAACAATGGCTAATAAACAAATACATTTTAATCTCGACTTTTTTACATCAAGTGTGATTATCCCATTAATGAAATAATTTGAAAATTTGTCAAGTGGCATAACATTGGAAATCATTCTCTGGGTTTTAGTACTTGATTTTACAATACTTAACACCAACTGCTTGATAAACACATCATTAGTATTGTCAATTTTGTAATGTGCAGTATATACATGAGATAGTGAGGACAATATACAGTTAAGCATTGATTAAGGTCCGTCACTCTTCTGATGAAATAGTTAATAAACATTCTGCCAATACACTAGAAGTAGAAAGTGGAAAATCCTCCCTGAATTTATCCCATAAATATTTAATTTTTCCAAGATACAGTAATACCTTGAGATACGAGCTTAATGCGTTCTGGGACCTGAGCTCGTATGTCAATTCGCTCGTATCTCGGATCAATTTTTCCTGTATAAAAAAACTAAAGAAAATTAATCTGTTCCCACCCTCTGAAAAAAAAAAAACACCTAAAAACAGTATATTACAGTGGAAAAACATATTTTTAATTGTTCCAATTCACAACCTACGCTCACAAAATAACAAATACCTATGTACTGGTTATGATCTGCAGTAAAATGTGACATTATTATGGAGTTCTTACCTTCGAGACAGACGGTAGCGGCTAACAGCAGTGTGTGGGGAGAAGGAGGGAGAGAGAAAGTGGAGGAGAGAGATTTGACGGCAACACGTTCGTTATGCTACACTTTTGTAACACTACGTAACATAACTTAAATTTTAAGTTTAACTTGAATGAAATTACGTTATCTCCTGCCAACTGTTTCTCCTTTAACCATATTGAAAGAAGCCTCTCCATCTCGTCATGAATATCACTGTGCAGGTTGGAAATGATGGTTAGTCATTTGGAAGGCTTGGTGCTCTTTATATCATCCCTCTGCTTGAGGATGGTACATATTGTTGATGTGCTCCTCTCATATTGGCGAGGCAGCTCAGTCACTAGTACACCACTCTCATGTTTTTTTATTATTTCATGTTTTGTCTCGATTGTCATCATACGCTTTTTCTTTTTACTACCCTTGTTTGCACTCGCTTGCTTTGGACCCATTGCTTATTCACTTAATTCTGTATTGATTAACGCAAAAAAAACAGTAAAAAAATGCAAACACTATGGCCGATGCTCGGAGATAACTTTGCGCTACGGAGATCCGACAGGAAAGAGCGAGCGATGCTGTCCTTGTGAGCAGCCTTTCGCACACTCGGCCACCTAGCGGCCGCATAGGGAACAGTTTCGTATCCTTGTATCTCAAATTTGTCTCTTATCTCGGGGCAAAAATTTGCTCAAAACTTTCCTCGTATCGCAAATTTCTCGTATGTTGGGTCACTCGTATGTCGAGGTATTACTATACATATTATAATCATTTATTGTTGATTGCGCCCACCCAAGCTTCAGTCTTGATGCTGCTTGAAGTGACCACCCCTGTTGAAGTGCCTGTTGTTTCCAAAAACTCTCCAAGCAAACATTTTCCATATTCTGTTTCGCAGTGGCTCTGGTATAGCAGAATTCAGTTGAATGATTGCTTTCTTGGACAATGACGGGTGGACATATTGACAACTGGGTTAGAGTTTTGAACCATGTTTGAGCTGGCCACCTTGGTGCTATTACTGTAGCATGTGCTCTCTGACCTTCTATTTCTGAAAGAACTTTGTCTAAAAGTCTTATAGGTGGATTTACAAAATTGTTCTCCCTTTCCCAATCCTTTGGTGCCAGAGCATCCAACTTCATACCATTTGGGTCGAGAAATCTTGTGTTGTAGATTGGTAGCTGTGTAGATATCGCAGATGCGAACCTGTCTATTGTGTGAGGTCCCCACATCGAGTCCAAAAATGGGAACATCGGTCTTGACAACATCCACTAGTGTTTGTCCAACATTCTTGATAGCATATCCGCCTGGGTGTTTAGTAAGGTCCCCACATCGAGTCCAAAAACCGGAATATTGGTCTTGACAACATCCACTTATGTTTGTCCAACATTCTTGATAGTATATCCGCCTGGTGTTTAGTTTGCTGCTCAAATGACGAGCAATAATCCATGAGTTGTCTGTTCTTTGTAATGCCCTCCCCAACCAAGTTGTGATGCGCCTGTCACCAGCTGGCCATCGACTTCTGATAGTAATGTTACTTTCCCATTCCATTTTGCTAATGATTCATACCACCACAAGAGATTTTTCTTGGCACATGAGTCCAGTTCTAGTTGAGATTCCCATGTATTTTTTTGTTTGATCAACTTGTACACATTTCTTAGCATTAATCTGCCTTTTTGTTTGATCAACTTGTACACATTTCTTAGCATTAATCTGCCTGGCAAAACACTGCTTTACATATAAAATTGCACTGGCCAGCGATTTTTGACAAAACTCTAGCAGACTCTGACTTTTGAGTTAAAACCCTTTTAATGTCTTTCATAACTTTAGAAATCTTAGTTTTAGGTACCTTTAGCATTGGTATTTCATTATCTTGAGTTTCTAAGAGTGGGCCTAAATATTCTATTGTAGACTTAGGAATTAATATGGATTTTTCAAAGTTGATTTTCCAACCAAGGTCAGTGTGTCTACTACCACTTCAGTATCTAGTAGAATTGTGGTTGTATAGCCACATAACAGGAAATCATCAACATAAAGTATTAATCTGATGTTCCATTCTCTTAGGTACTTCACAACTGGCCTCAAAACTTTTGTAAATATATGTGGTGCAATAGAACATCCAAAATTCAGCTCATTCCAAACAATATTGGTCTCTCCATTTAAACCCAAAATATTTCCTAAAGTCACGTCTAATGAGTATATGATAAAAACCGCCTTGCAGATCAACACTAACACAAGAATCACCATTCTTTACAACGTTTGGTAAATATGATAAGTCTTCATATCTTGTCTTAGGTACTTCAATAAACTCATTGACAAATCGCATATCACTAATCAATTTATATTTTTCTTTTCCTTTCTTTCTAGTACATCCTATAGGTGACACACGCAGGGGTTTTTCTGAAACTTTATTAATGAAACTGTTATTTATGTAGTTCACTATTTAAGAGTCTATAAAATATTCTTCTTCCATACTAGAATTATAGTTTGCGAATTCTCACTGATTTGGTTCTGACCAAAATTATATAGTCACTCTATATTTTAGCCCGCCTATTATGTACTCAGGGGTTCCAATTTTTTCCCAAGACTTTATATTTTTTACCAAATTACACATTACACACAGTATCTATAACACTTAAGTTTGAAGGAATAAAGTAAAATTGAGAAAAAGGAAAAAATGAAAAAAAAATGTAACGGTCATTCATTTCACTGGTGACAAATAACCAAACACGATCTGCATAACACTAGCACTAGACCTAATTTATTCAACACAGTTAAGTACATACATTACATTAAATATTATTCTGTGTTATTATTAGTTACGCCTTCATGTTTATTCCAGGAGTAATAGGAAGCACTTTGTGACTGATTACGCATGTAGCAATTGTTGTTGTTGATGTAACCGTGGCCTCTGCTGTTGTAATATCCCCCACTGTAGTTGTTGAAGTTATTGTAGAGGCGCCCTCTCTGATTGTCTATAATTTGGTCTAGTACTTGGATCATTACTAGTTATT
>NW_027168482.1:317500-322500 GCF_036898095.1 Palaemon carinicauda | reverse complement strand
CCGGCAACCAAG
This sequence comes from Palaemon carinicauda, assembly GCF_036898095.1. Classification (NCBI taxonomy): domain Eukaryota; kingdom Metazoa; phylum Arthropoda; class Malacostraca; order Decapoda; family Palaemonidae; genus Palaemon; species Palaemon carinicauda. Next base: position 322,488 of record NW_027168482.1, on the reverse strand, counting down.
ATGGCTGCCGACAATCATGGACTGTCACCAGTTGCCGGCCTGGACGGCAGTGGCGCCCACGATGGCTGTGAGTGGTTAGTCCCTTCTGTCCCTGAGGTTCTCAGTCCTCCCTTGGACTGTAGCTATAGGTTCTGTTGCCTGTATGCTGCCGGCAGGGCCGGCAACGCGGCGCGCCGACTGTACCAGCACTGTCGGCGGGTTACTGGCAACAGTACTGAAGCTATATAGAAGCCTGAATGTTACATTCTCCCCTTCTTTTAGAACCTCCTTTTCGGTAAAAAGGTAGTCTATTAGACTTTTCTTCCTTAATTACTGTATATAGTTACAGTAAAGGATAGCCCTTTTTTCCATACTGTCTCTCTCTCTGTCTCGCTAGGTCTGCAAGGTATGCAGACATATCCTAGCCAGACCGGCAACATGCCGGATATACTGCTGTATAGGTTATACAGATAGCCAGTATATCTCAGTATAGAATATACTGTAGATAGAAAACTACTATATTTCTTATACTAGTGGTTTTTTCCAATATAATTTGGATATCCAATTCGGGCAATTGCTGAGCCTAATCCTATATTGAATGAATAGGATTTCTTCAATATCCTGATTAGAAATCAGTTTTAGGATTATCCTGCAATATTAAATATTTCAGGCAAGAGTAATACACTCTTATCCTGTAAAGGGTACAGCCCCTTTTTTCTTTGAGTCTCCCTGATCAGGAAACTCTATGATTTGATATAGTAGGAAGACTACAGCAAATGACCCGAGTAGGATGTTCATTTATATGTCTTTATTTTTCTGTTCCATCTAGTGCTAGATGGACCCTACTGTCATATGCTGCCTTGTAGGCAGCATAATGATAAGACTGCATTACAAGGTACAGTAGTCGATATGTTGCAATTTACACTTTTGCAATTTAGAAACTACAGTACCATGTTACAGTAGTATTTCCTAACTTACCTTGGGTATCCTCCAGCGAGTTTTCTGCTGATACCGCTTAGATATTGAAGGAATAATTTCTTCAATAGTCTGATTTGAAATCAGTCATCCTGACCCCACAGTATTAACAATTTTGGGATAGTTAATTGATTCTTCTCTACCCCTAAGGGTAAATAACCCTTCTACTTGGATTTTCTCACAGAGAAAGCTCCATGTACGTTAATACTGAGGGGAGGTAGCAGCATTTGCTCGCGGAGGTATACAGGTACGTATCTCCTACTATCCCTTTATAGCTTCTATCCTAAGCTATTCTGTTGTAGATGACATTTACATGTTGATTATTAAAGAAATAATCCATTATATACTCATTTGGTTTTCCTTTCTTTACAGAAGGAACACCAGATACCTTGTACGGCAGTCCACTGCAGAGCCAAGGGTAAGGACTTTTACGGTCATAATACTTGCAGGTTACATGCCCCCTGCAATATTATTTCTGGATCCCTACATTATTGGAACCCACAGGGTTGCAATATATGTTGGAGATTGATGTCTAAAGGTTTTGATAATCCCAAGTCTACAGAGACTAAGGATATAGCACAGTATAAATTACGTAACTGGGTGAGAGGCTTCCAAAAGATCTCTCCGGTACCTTTCCTACCTAATGATAGGATGCGTAAGCTATTATTTCCAGAGCTAAGTGAGGAAATAGTAGTGCCTCAGGAGTCAACTACGTTCCCTGATGGCGAGAAAACCTTTGGGATCGAGGGCAAGAAGTGCTCTAAGGTAGAAGAGAAATATGTTATATCGGACTTTCCTCTGCCTCTGCCGGCTAAAGAGCCATCGATGTCAACATCTTCGTCTTTTACCCCTCTATGGGATAATGTGGTACAATTATGTATCCAACTGAAGAATCAGATAGAGAGCTTTAGTAAACAAAGCAAAAAGCGGGAAGTAATACACAAGATAGAACCTCGTAAAGCTCCTCTTGTTGCTTCCCACGGGTCAGTTAAACGATCCATGAATCAAGGACCTTCCTTCATGCTCCTTAACCAATCCCTGGAGGTTTGCGGAGCAGATGCCGATTTCAAATGGCAATCTCTTCATTTCAGAGAAAATAGGTACTGTTCCCTTGGACAAAATCCAATTTTGGCCAAGCTCTGAGGTTTTCCCTAATTGTTGGGTTCGACTGAGGTTCGAACCAAAGACAAGGAAAAGAACGGAACAAAAGGAGGTCATGATTCTTGATCATGATAAGGCATAGACTATCCTTTCAGTTAATCTGAAGATGGCGGGATATTCAGAGACGATGGTTTTCTCACTGAATAACATACACCCTTCCTTTCTTGCTCCTGCTTCACTCTCCTTCCCCTTTATGGGGAAGGCATTTACTTCCGTTACCAAAGCTGTAGAGGCGGGTACACACTCGATGAGTGCAAGCCTTTGTCACCAGCTTTTCCCGGACAGGAAAAGGATTGGAAGGAAGTCCATTTGACATTTTCAGTAGGAAAATTAGACAAGGATGTCGCAAGCCGACAACTTAATGTATGTCTCCCTGAATTGTCCGATTTGCTCTTGTTTAAGGAACACGAGTCAAAGGAGAGACTTGCGACATCCCTTTCTCTACAAAACTACATAGAGTTGTGTTCAACTTACGAGAACACCCCAGACATGCTCATGGTCTTAGCCAAAATGCATATGGCTACCTTGGTAAAGGACCTTTACGCCTTTGTGAAGGCTAGGAGAGCATGTAGAGAGTTTGTGTTTGCTGCTGCAACGGTGAAACACGAAACAAGGAAGCTAATATCTTCCAACATTTGGGGTAAAGACCTCTTCCCACAAGAGGTCATTAAGGAAGTAATTAAGAATACCGCCATGGAAAACATAAGTCTTCCCCAAAAATGGGGCATTCCCTCAAAGAGAAAATCTTCTGTGGTTGTGGGTCCCCAACCTAAAAAGAAGATCGAAAATACTGGAAATATCTGGGCTGCTCAATAACAGCCCATTATTCTAGTGACCAAGATGCTACAGGCAGGTGGTCAAAAGTCTAAACCTACTGGCAGTTCGAAGCATAAAGACGCTTCGGCTAGGAGGAACATTCCCTCAGGATCGCAGGTCCTTCGATCCTTCGGTTCAGAGCCTATTCATGGGGAACAGAAATATCCCTACTATTATCTCCTTACCTCCTCCTACAGTTCAAAACCCTCCTGGAGGAGTATACCTGAGAGCTATAGAGCATACAGGTAGTAAGAAAGCTACGGCTCATCGAGTCCCAGGGAAGGCTATTTTGCGTTCACAAGAAGGACTCAAGAAGTCTCTTCAGTCATTCTGAACCTGTCGCTACTCAACAAGTTCATAATAAACTGCAAGTTCTGAATGTTAATCCTTCTGAACATATGGACCTTGTTCCAACTAAGGGTGTTCGTAGTCTTGTCAGACCTGAAAGGTGTCCTCTGGAACCTTCCAGTCAACCACCCCCCTTCCTCCTGCCTAGGATTCATGTCACGGAGAGTAACATTCATCCTAGAATAGATACGTATCAGACTCACAGTCGTAAGTATCTTCATAGTGATGACTCGGTTCCTGGGACATCACAGATGCAAGATATGCCTCTAGAAAGTCTCGACTTTCTCCTGCTCTAGGGTTTCGATGGCTAAAAAACCATCGAAGCCCTCAGTCACATCAGCCCCTTTTTCCCTTGGGAAGTTAAAAGGAGCTCGCGAGGTCTGTCAGGAGATTCAGCTAATCGATCAGATTCCCAAAATGCCAACAAGGAAAAGTGCTAAACTTCCCCAATTCGCAATAGTGACAGACCTAGTGCAAAGTGCACATCGGAAAGATGCGTTAAGAGCCTGGAGAAAACACGCATAAAACGCTTGAAGAGATAAAAAAAGACTGAGATTGGTCCCTCTTTAATCGCTTCTTTAGCAAAAGTTGAAACACAAAAGTCCCAGGACTCTGCTGGTCCTTTCGTGGGCGGGGAAGCAACCTCCACACATATCAGAGTCCCTACGTCTGAGCTGGTACACCGAAGCGATAATAAGACGTCACAATCGAACGTCTCGTACAGTCTTAGTGATTTTACCCATCCTTTTCCTAATGGGATGGCACCTAACAGCAGTTCATTTACATTTGATCCACGATGTGACAGTGGATACTCTATCACGGTCCAAGGCGATAGAGTTGGAATGGTCCATGGACGCAGACATATTCCCTCCCAAATGGGAACAAGTCCCGGAACTGCAGTTCGACCTCTTCATCACGGGCGTCTTCAAGAAACTACCTCGCTAAATAACCCCATACGAGGATCCTTTAATGGGTCTGATAGACTAGATGAGGCCGGTCCTAGCTCCGATCCTAGGTATATTTCCGAAGGTTCAGAAATTAACTGCCTTTGATTTATCACAGAGAACTCAAACCCTTCATTTCATGAATTTCTTGTTCTAGCGGTTAGAAAAAGGTTTGGGATCTCAGAAGGCAATATAGAATTCTTAGAAGAATACAATGCTAAGTCTACTAAAAGACAATATGAGTCTTCCTGGAAGAAGTGGGTGGAGTTTGTTAAATCAAAAGGACCGAAAGAAATTTCTATGAACTTCTGTGTGTCCTTCTTTGTCCACTTTCATAGCCAGGGGTTGGCGGCCAATACGATAAATACGTGCAAATCGGCCTTGACTAGACCTCTCCTATATGCCTTCCAAGTGGATCTGGCAAATGAAATCTTTAGCAAGATTCCGAAAGCATGTGCTAGACTTAGGCCTGCAGCACCACCAAAGCCCATCTCTTGGTCTTTGGACAAGGTCTTACATTATGCCTCATCGGTGAACAATGAAGATTGTTCTCTTAAGGATCTAACCCAAAAGGTTATTTTCCTGTTCGCAATAGCCTCTGGGGCTAGAGTTAGTGAAATAGTGGCTCTATCGAGAGATGAGGGCCACATTCAGTTCACAGATTTAGGAGAACTCAATCTCTTCCCTGATACATAATTTCTCGCTAAAAGCGAGCTACCCACTAAGAGGTGGGGTTCCTGGAGAATCTGTCCTCTGAAGGAAGAT
>NW_027168482.1:247500-312500 GCF_036898095.1 Palaemon carinicauda | reverse complement strand
CAGTAATTTATTCATATTCAGGATATTAATCACTGGTATTTTCAGTGAGCTATTGGAATCATATCAATTGGTAAATAAGGTTGACTGTGTAACTGCTTCAACTGGTCATACGTTGGACCTAGTTTCAAGTGATGGAATGAATAACATTCTATCTGATATAAATGTAGAAGAGAAGTGCACTATACCGAGTGCGCTAACTTATTACGTTTAGACTACCTGTGCAGAAACATGCAGTGGTGAAGAAAATAAACTTTAGACATAGGTCAAACCTCTCTCCTTTTGTATTTATTGAAGAAGTTACAAAGAAAATAAATGATGCTATCAGCATTCTCTGCAATCATGATAAACAATGTTTGTTGGAAGCTGTGTTGAATGCCTTATGACCATATATAATAGGATGAGTAAAAGCGAATATGATACCATGTGTCCACTGATGGAAAAGACTATAATTGTTAAAGACTGATCGCTTTGGTTTGATGGGGAGACTTTAGACAAAAAAAAAAAAGTGGGAGAAAAGTCATAAAGAGGTAGAAAAAAGAGGGAGAAAAGACCTAAGGAAAGTGGAATTGGTTAAAAACAAAGTATAGGGATAGAATACAAAACTGTAATGTACCAATATAATCACCTACTCAGAAGGAAGAAAAGCAAGACATAAATAAGTTATATCTTGTCTTAAATGGTATAATGGGAAATGTGAATGAAAAAAGTTTACCATACCAGAGGGGTATAGTGACCAGTAACTAGGTAATAATTTTTTAGTATTCTTTAAAAACAAAAAAAATATAATTAGGGCATTTACATTTACAAATATTCAACATCAGATTAATGCTACACCAAATACACAGATAAAATTAACATGATTCAGAAATATAACACAAGAGGATACACAGATAAAATTAACATGATTCAGGAATATAACACAAGAGGATGTCACCAGGATTATCAAGAGAGCAAAGAAAACAAACTGTGCAATCGATACAATGCCAATATCTGAAGTAATAGGAGAAAAGAAACTTTTCTAGTCTAGTCTAGCTGATATAATAATAAGAATAGCAAATACAAGCATCAATGAGTATAATTTTCCCTAATCTGACAAAATGGATATAGTCACACCAGTTCTGAAAATTGCTCCAGAATTACCAGGAATTAAGATCACATAGACCATTTTTTAATCTATCCTTTATTTGAAAAGTTCTAGAATAAGTATATCTTGAACAATTAATTAGTCAAAAGATATAGTAGCTTTGCCAGACCATCAGTCTGCCTACATAAAATTATACTTTACGGAGACAGTTATCTTTTCTATTGTAAATGATGTGCTGGAAATGAATGAAAACAAATGTGCTATTTTAATATTACTTCATCTTAATATTATTATTATTATTATTATTATTATTATTATTACTTGCCAAGTTACAAACCTAATTGGAAAAACAGGATGCTATAGGCCTGTGGGCTCCTACAGGGAAAAATAGCCCAGTGAGGTAAGGATATAAGGAAATTACAAGAGAAGTTAATAACAATTGAAATAAAATACTTTATGAATAGTAACAACATTAGAATAAATCTTCCATATGTAAACTATAAAAACTTTAAAAAACAAGAGGAAGAGAAATAAGATAGAATAGTGTGCCCAAGTGTACCCTCATGCAAGAGACCTCTACTCCAAGACAGTGGAAGGCCATGTTACAGAAGCTATGGCACTATGGAAGACCAGAGAACAATGGTTTGATTTTGGAGTGGCCTCCTAGAAGAGCTGCTTACCTTAGCTAAAGAGTCTCTTCTACCCTTACCAAGAGGAAAGTAGCCACTGAACAATTACATAGTAGTAGTTAACCCCTTGAGCAAAGAAGAGTTGTTTGATAATCTCAGTGTTGTCAGGTATACTAAGACAGTGGAGAATATTTAAAGAATAGGCCAGACTATTCCATGTATGTGTAGGCATAAGGAAAATGAGCCATAACCAGTCAAAGGACCCAATAACTCTCTAGCGGTAGTATCTCGACTGGTGGTTTGTGTACTGGCCAACATACTACCCATGTCTTATTGCTGCTTTTGATACAGTTGTGCATGAACTGCTACTAATTGATCTATGGTCCATCGGTATTAAAGATCAAGATTTTGAATACCTAAAAGACTACATGGTTGACAAAAATTACTGTGCAAATTGGAAACTTATTTATCATATGAACCATAAGCAGATGGGTACCTCAGGGGAGTGTACTGGACCCAATCCTATTCTGTATCTATACTATCGGTCTGTCGAAAATGCTGCAAAGGCATGGAGTGAAGTTCAAGCTATTTGCAGATGATAGACAATTTATTTTTCTCCATAAATCACATAGACGACACTACTGAAATTCTAAACCAAATTCTGGCCAGCATTAAGGAACTGGAATTAAATTAAATTAAAACTGAGTTTATGGTGGTTGGAAAGAAAAAGAGAGTAAGAAACTTGGGTAATATTCAAATAACCATAACAACCCTGCCCCGATATCTGGTAAAGTTCGCGATTTAGGCGTATCTCTTGACTGTAACTTGTCTTTCAATGCCAAAATGAATAATGTAGTAAAAACTTTTGGTTATCATCTTAGAAACATTATTTGTTATAAAGAAGTACCTAGATGAACATTCGGTAAATAAAAAGTGATAATCTGTTTTAATACCAGGACTTACTACTGTAACTCCATCTACTTCAATTTACCAAAAGTGCAACAAGAAATTATAGAACTCAATAAATAGGAGCAAGACTGATGAAAGGTGTCTCGCCCCAAGAAAGGATCTCTCCCATACTAATTGATTTACACTGGCTGCCTATTAAAGCGAGAATTGAGTTTGAAATAAGTACAATAACCCATCGTTATTAGAATCGGACGTCCAATATCTAAGAGAATTGCTACATATTGTTCAGCCAACAAATTGTGTTGACACAAGTATAGTTACAGAGGGTTTCAAATTAGTGGAACCTAGACTTAAGTCTACTCCAGGCTCTAGAGCCTTTAAACATGTAGCCCCGAGACTATACAATAAGCTCCCACTAGATATTTGAAATACTTAAGATATTAAGGCTTTCAAGAAGAAACTGGAAACTTTCTTGTTCTCCAAGTGCTTTGATAGTGTGGATTTGACAATAAACGAGCAATATATGATGTGAAATGTTGAATGCTTTCAAACGAGCATGATAAAACGACTGTGGAGGTCCTGTAGAGAGTAGGGTTCTATGCTGCACAGGACCAGAAAAGCAGCCCGTAAAGTAAAGCAAAGTGGGTATTTAGTTAGGTCATTGTGCTGCATTTTAAGATACTTTTGTATAATTTTGACCATCCTTTGTATTCATATTTTCCAAGACTCTACCATCCACCACATAGAACTGGGTATGTTATTTAAATCGTGCGTTTTACTTTTAAGACCGAGTACTTCACTGTATTCTAGGAATTTTATACCTCATATGATCAAATCATGGAATGATCTTCCTATCAAATAGTTGAATCGGTGGTTTTTCTAAAATTCAAACTCCCTGGAAAGGCTTTTTTGTTAAGCATGTAGACATGTCGTTTTTTTATTTTTTTTTTTTTTTTAGGTGGCAATTATTTTGATCTTAATTTGTTTTATTTTACTTTTGTATCATAATCTATTCTTTAATTTGCTTTCTTTTCCACTCCAGGGTGTTTTCCTTGCTAGATCTCTTAAGCTTGTAACATTTTGCTTTTCCAACTAGGTTTGCAACTTGGCTTTTATAATGATAACAATTGACATCTTTTCATGTAGCTATGAATGATAGAGATTATCCAGGTTTAGGTTATCTTTGAGAATGATAAAGGTAGAATTTTTTTTTATAACAAAAAGCAAGTAAAAAGCTTCCATCAATTCTCCAAGAAACTGGTGATTAGCTTCATTATTTAGCATTCCAGTTTCAATTTTATAGACTTTTCACTTGATTTAAGAGGCGTGACACGACCTATGGCTAAAATTTTCATAATTCAGTTTATTGCATTTTTGGGATGTATAATGTCTATTTCATGTGTCAAATAGTTTTATTGATGAAAAAAAATTCTTTCATTGCTAAAATGGCATTTTTTTCATATGTATGTAATCGCGCCAGATCTCGTAGGCATCCTTTTTCCTACCTGGTTATGTTTTTTCTTATTCTTATTCAAGAATTGAAGAGATGTTTTTTACCGTTAAATTTTACCATTTTATTTGATGGTACGAAGTCATAATATCCATTTTTACTATATATTTATGAGGAATAACAAATAGATTTTGATTTGCTTATATCATTGTTTTTCCTTAAGGCAGGTCTTTTCATGTATTAGTCGCCCTCCAGAATTCCCTATTCATGGCCACCCCTTTTAGCTCATGGGACCTTCTCCCTCCCTTCAGGTCATCTAGCATTGACATTTTTTTTCCTGCCTCTTGAGTCTTTGCCCTTCAAATTTACCTTCTCTAATATCTTTCAGTAACCCATCTCCTCCAAAAGTGTGTTCTATCCAGCTTTCTGCCTTCTCTTTATTGAAGTTGTTAGCGTTCTCCCTTCTCCAACTATTCTTAGCACTTCACCATTTGTCTTGTGGTGACTCCAACTTATTCTCAGTATCCTCCTCCATATCCACATTTCAAATGCTCTCAGATGTTTCTTGTCTGTTTCAGAACTGAACAATCCTACACTCCATATGAAACTTTTAAAAAAAAATTCTTAAATTCAGATTTACATACATACATATATATATATATATATATATATATATATATATATATATATATGTATATATATATACATATATATATATATATATATATATATATATATATGTACATATATATATATATATATATATATATATATATATATATATCTTCTTTTTTTGCCTGCCTATTTATAGAATTGCACTCAGGCAGAGTATGAATTATGAATTATATTCCTTTTTGTTTCTATGTTGTATTCTTGGGTTTTATACAGTAAAATTGAAGACCATGAAAACAATTCAATAAGATTGCTTAGCCTAACTTCCACAAATTAGGCTATATGTCTTTGCTCTAAGGCAATATATATTCCAGATCACTTAGCAGGATTTCCAGCATTACCCTCTTTGTTGACTGCTTACCAAATACATTAAACAAACCTAATTAATAAAGTTAAGAGTTAGAAAAAACCTAGCGAGATTCCAAGAATCTAATCAGTAGCCCACCAAAGCAAAAACAGAACTTGCCCGATTGGCCACCAGTACTCCATGGCCCCAAGTGTTTTGAACATGGGATATAAAAAAAATTCTTATTAATGGTTCATGCCATTTCAAATTAATTCAGTTTAAACTAGCATGTCAAAAAGTTATTGTATATGTAGCTTTGAACCTAGCACCTGATAGTGGGACATAACTTCAAGTTATTCCTATGCGAATACAAACTTCTGAGTCATTTATATTGGTTACTCCTAGTTTTGTTTTCTACAACCAGACAGTCAAAAGAAAATTAGTTTGATTGCATCATGCTTCGTTGCTAGGTAACTGGAGCGCATAACTCATGTTCAAAGCTTCCCCACAACACTCATGGTCATGAAGTGGGTAAGATGTGCCCTCTTCCTCTCTCTGTGATCAGACATCTGCATTGCCCTCACCGCACTCTTATAGTGCTTAGTGCTTGTGTCTCTTAGGCCTTTGATATTCACTGTCACTTGTGTACTATCATTATTTGTGAGATTACCAGTGTGCCTTACGACTATTATGTTGAATTTGATGCGTTCTTGCCCTGGCCGAGCGTGTCAGTCCTTTGTTACAATAATAAGACTAGTAGAAGAAGATCCACACCTGGTTTGACCTTCTTGTAGAGGTAAACAATATTCTCTTAGTTAGCCATGTGAGTACAGTAGGGAGTGGTCGTCTTCCCAATGGGAGAGATATAATTCTCGCTGCAAGAAACAATATAAGCGATATTGTTCCATTTCTTTGTCTTCTGTCAGCAAGGGCAAGAAACGTAAGATCAGTCCTGTGGCGAATGTTATATCCCACACAGGTCCTTCATGTCAGCCCACTTAGGCTCCAGTCATAGATGACAACGGGCATGGCTACGGCCGCTGTGCTCCCTGAGCCAGATCCTTTAGATATTTCATCTGTCGCTGATTATCCTGTTATGTCTAGATCTCCCTCCCCTCGTACGAGTGCACCGAGTGGAGATCTATATATATTAGATTATACAGGTAAGATATTTCTTCTCTTGGAGGTGTCTCCAATTAGAGCTTTGAAAGTATCTCCCTGTTCCCGTTGGAATCTTAGAGTAGAGCCAGTCATTTCCCTCCCATACAGAGGCAGCCTTATTGAAAGACCCTTATTACCATTCTCCAACTCAAAATAAAAAGTAATGCCGGCCTCGTACACCTAGGGGTCCTTGGCAGAAATCTCCTCATATGAGTTCCCAGGATGCATCAGTGGACATATCTCCTTATTATGAGGGTAGTTGGAATGCATCGTGTCCCCCCCCCCAAGACTTGGCAATGCCAAGATGCTTTAAACAAGTTTCTCCTCCCAAGCATAATAAGACTATAATGTTAAGTACATCAAATCCTGTTTTACCCAGATTTTCAGCTATTAATCAGCTAGGTTGAACTTTCAGATTAACAAGTCTGAACACACTGCTATATCTAAACGTATTGACATCACTATATTTACTGCCATCTTAACGCGAGAGGTAACTCCTCCGCATCGTGGGCAGACCAACAGGTTTAAGCAAATTGTCACCCCTAAATATCAAGACATCACAAAACGCGCCGCTATTTTAACAGATTATTCCTCCGCAACTTAATGCCAAAAGTTCAACCTAATTTACGTTCAATACACCCTAGATGGCATGGTAGATCATCGCCAAATCACTTTAAGGGTCCCCCAGAGTTTTATAAACTTTCAGCTAGAAAATAGAATGATAAAGCTTTGACTTATCCAAATAACAAGCCTGTGTCTTACGTTAATGACAAACTTTTTAATCGTCATGACCAACCACACACTAGCTCCTGGCCTAATGTTCATGATTCTAAAACTATGCATTCTACGGAATGCCATTTTATTTCAGATAAATCTTTGCAAGTACAGAGTGTAGATAAGGAGTGTGGAATGATTCCCCCCTTCCCAAGAGTCACTCCCCCATCTAACACAGATGAAGGAACTATTGGCAGACGGCGTTCACGTGGCCCACACCATAGACTTTCTAGATGGCAGAGTCTTGAGAACTCTTTCGCCTCGTAAATCACCTTGCAGTCAGTTGTTAGAGGAGACCATTCTTATAACGGAAGTGAGCTGGAATAGTCCCCTTCCCTCTCCGCCTCCTATTCCTATCACAATATTGGTGACACAAGCGGAAGGAAGGACATCCTAGGAAGAATTAAGAACTCGGCAACCATTGAAATGGAACAACCGAATTATGACATCACTATTAAGGATTCCGGAGATACTCAATGCGTGCGCGAATACTAGCTCTGCTGATGTACCCCTACCACCATGAGGACCCAGTGTCAAGCTCAGAAGCCTCACACTTTATTAAGTTGATGATTCTTATCCTTTGTTTGGATGGATTGGAAGAGCCTCCTGTAGCTCAAACCACTAATAGATGTTTTGCTATTGACTATCTTTTCACTATCTCAAAAGCCCCAGACAAAGGTTCGATGTGGCGCTTTCTAATCAGATTAAAGATACACCAAACTTTCTGAATACACAAGTTTCAGCATCAGAAAATTCGCTTAAAGCCAGTAGATCCTCGAAACTACCACCTTTACCTCTGTCACGCCAGAGACGTGCTTACGTATACTCTGGCGCTTTTCAGAGTCCACTTCCTATTGACGTTAATGTGGCTAACTTGGTCCCATGAGTAGCAGTAGAAAGACTCTCTGATCACTCCTTCATTGTGTCGGGGCCCGAAGTAGCAAGCATGTAGACCACTGGTATGGAGCACTCTCTTGCTCTGTGGTATCAGAGGAGTTTAAGAAAGAACAGGTTTTTATAAAAAATTTGAGGATTTATCTAGATCTGGTGCCAAAGCCGTAGAGTTCCTCCTACATCTGAATATATGCCTTTGGGGGTAATTGCATTCTAAAAAGGTGCTACGATGTCTTAGCCAGATGTTCTAAATAGCTGTCCCCCAGATAAGCATTAACCCTAAGAAATTCCCCATCTCTCCTCCCACCCTCAGATAAAGCAACGGTGATTGAAAAGGTAGAGAGGTAAGGACAAAGTCCTCTGATGAAGTAGAGCAGTTGCACCAAGGTAGCCTACTCCCAAAAACAGCCTTGGAATTCACCTTTTAAGCCGGTTCCACAGCAAAGACGTCTACCTCCAACGGATGCACAACAACCAAGTAGGCTGACCCCTAAACCTGCCTTTTGTCGAAGAGGACATTCCTCTAGACAAAGAGGGCGACATCGCAGAGGTTCTTGCTAGGGTGGGCACGTCCTCCAGCTTACCACCAAGGGGGGGGGGGTGCCTACAAAGCTCTTGCAAAGGTGGCAGGACTTCGTGGCTGACCCTTGGACAATAGAAGTTCTTTGTTCAAGAAGTGGAGTCCCTTTCGTAGACTGTCCGCCTCTTCTGACTAGGAATCTGACCATCCAACCATTCTATTCAAATGGATCAGTAAAAGACCTACTTTGTTAGAGGAAGTTTCCAAATTGTCTGCCAAAGCAGCTGGGGAAAAAGTCTCAAACGACTCTCTAGGCTTCCTTAGCAATCTGTTGCTGGTAGAGAAGTTGACGGGAGTTTGGAGACCCGTCATAGACTTCTCCCACTTGAACCTCTCTGTTCTACAAGTTAAGTTCAAAATGGAGACCCCACCCACCATTCTCCAGGCCATCAGGAAGAATGACTTCCTTCTGACGATACACCTGAAAGATAACTACTTTCAGGTCCCCATCCATCCGGCCTCAAGGAAGTATCTAAGGTGTTCCTTTCGAGACCAATTTTTTCAGTTCAGGGTGCTGTGCTTCGGCCTACCAACAGCCCTTCAGGTCTTCCCCAGAATCTTTGCACTTGGCTCATGCTATGAGCATCGGGGTCCTGAGATACCTGGACCACTGGCTTTTAGCAGAATCCCAAGCTCTCCTGTTAAAACTCAGAGACCTACTCCTGTGCAAGAAGTTAGGGATCCAGCTGAACTTGCAGAAGTCTATCCTCATCCCCCCAGGAGTCATCAGGTATCTGGACATGGACATAGACTCAGTTCAAGTCAGAGCTTTTCCATCAGCCGACAGAATCTCGAGGTTCAGAGTATTCAAAGCAACTTTTCTGAAGGGGAAACCCTTTCCTATCTACTCTTGGCAGAAGCTATTAGGCTATCTCTCCTCATTAGAGAAACTTGTCCCTTTTGGGGAGATGTGTGTGCGCTTGGTGTAGGAGGTTCTGAAGAACCAATGGTCATGGACTTCAGACTACCCTGCAACCTGGCTGCAAATACCTTAGGAAATGGTAAAGGACAACCTTTGGTGGCTGATCAAGAACCTGTTAGTGGGAACACTCCTTCAGGCTCCTCTACCACAGTTCCTCCGGTTCACAGATGCTTCTCACCAAGGGTGGGGTGTTCACCTAGGAAAGGGGCAAATCTCGGCCCTATGGTTAGAAGAGTACAATGCATTGCACATAAATTTCTGGGAAATGAAAGAAGTGCAACTAGCGTTACGCCACTTCTCAAAGACATTTGAGAGGTCACTCCGTGGTGTTGATGAGCATCAATAATTGGTGACCTACATCTCCTAATAAGGAGGCACAGCCTCTCTCCTGCTTTGCAATCTAGCAGTCCCAAGCAATCACTCTCTTGATGAGGTTTAACTCCAGGAAGAGGAACATCCCTGCAGACTATATGAGCCATCGAAGGACGACACTTTGTTTAGAATGGTCTTTGCTTCCTTTAGTTGCGAAGAGACTTGTGACTTTGTGGGGTTCCCCATCTCTGAACATTTTTGCCACCCACCTAAATCTCTAACACGGAGTGTATTGCTCTCCAGTTCCAGACCAAGCTGCAGTGATGGAAGACGCATTTCAACACCCATGTGACAGACTAGACTTTTATCTATTCCACCATTCTGTCTGATTCGTCAGGCATTAGACAGAGTCTGGACATCCAAAGGGGCTAGAGTAATGCTAGTAACCCCACATTGGCCAGCAGCAGAATGGCATTCAGAACTGCTGGAC
Organism: Palaemon carinicauda; assembly: GCF_036898095.1. Lineage (NCBI taxonomy): Eukaryota > Metazoa > Arthropoda > Malacostraca > Decapoda > Palaemonidae > Palaemon > Palaemon carinicauda. The sequence goes on along the minus strand of NW_027168482.1, from coordinate 302,337 downwards.
CTTCTCACAGAAGTTCCAAGAGAACTTCCAGAATGGCCAAACCTGCTACGTCAACCTTACATAAGAAAATTCCTCAACACAGTGCATTGCCTGTCCCTTCATGGCTAGAGACTATCCAGCGTGTCCTTTGAAAGAAAGGTTTTTTTTTTTTTGGATATCTCCGAAAGTCTTCCACAGCAGTTTACCAGGCAAAGTGGAAAATCTTCTGTGATGGGTGTCGTAAGGGGAATCTTGCTATACTCAGAGCCACTATTCCCCTGTTACTATGTCCCATAAGAGCAGTGCATATATATTTGAAAAGAACTCGGTATCGGAGGCCTAAAATCTCCAATTTGTTAGTGAGCTCTGGCCGCTCTAAAAAGAAAGTATGCGGAAACACTATTTCTTTCTGGTTGAGAGAAACAATCATGAGATCTTGTAAATCCTTAGGGGAAGCATCTCTAAGGATCCTACTTGAGCTCATGATATACGTGGTCTTGCGTCAACCCTAGTGTTCCACATAAACCCCTCTGTAGCACAAGTTCTAAAAGCTGGTCTTTGGAAGAGACAAGTCATCACTTTTATGAACCATTATCTTAAAGATTGTATGTACTGGTATTTAGACACCTTTTCTATAGGCCGTATTGTTGCAACACAGCAAATCTAACTATGAGCTCCTATGGGACACATAACTGCTCTATTCTCTGCATTATACGGGTATTTAATTGGTACTAAGGCGGATGGTGATCTTAATTGGACTTGAAGCCTTCTCTAGGAATCCACCCTAATGCAAGTAAGATGCCTTGAAATTGATTACTTGATGAAATATTGAAATCTTGATACAATTGAACACTTGATGTTCATATCACGTTACCCCTGGCTTCGTATTTATTTCTCAAGAATTGAATGTAAGGCCTTGCATTTTTACGTGCCAGCTACACTTCACAAATATTTCACTTTGATCTCTTGCTATTACTTCTAGTATTTGTATCCTGAGAGAGTAAGGAAAACCTCTTAACTTCACAGAGACTTCCTCCCACCTAAGGAAGACTCCCATATAAATAACTCGGAAGTTTGTACCCATGTAGGAATAACCTACTAATTTACTCATTTATCAAAGGGCCTGCCTCAACCACCCCACAAGTATTTGACCTGGTAAGTTTTGTGAGGAAGCACCTTGAACAGGTACTATGCGCCATGCGCAGTAGTTGCCTGGAATGAAAATGTTATATATTGAAACCAAGTTTCTTTTAATCATCTGGTCATAGAATACGAAACTAAGAGTAACCCATATAAAATGACTCGGGTTTGTATAGCTTAGAAAAATACAAATTGTATTAAATTTGTAGTTTTATTTAGTTTTAAACTTACCCTTATACATCTTCTGCAGAAGATATACTTATCATTATTACTCTATGTTTTGTATAATTGATTTAATAGAGGGAGTGAAACTAACATAATTTCCATGGCACAATGTGGTGTGTAGGATAAGCTATTGCAATTTTATTCAAACATTTCCCCCCACTTGATGAATTATCTGATGGCATGTTTGTCACTTTATAGTTTCCCATTTTTGGTGAATTGGTAATACAACTGTTGATTCCTACCCAGTCTCAATAACTACTGTATATGCTAAGTAGGCTGAACTCTTTAATTTAAAAAAAAATAGATGACAATCGTTGCAATCTACATTAGTTTTTATTTTCCTTTTTTCAGGAGAAACAAGACTTAAACTGTAACCTAAATGTCTCTTTGGTCATGAGTAACAAAGATAAAGAAAAAAAAGTAAGTTTAAAACTGTCACTTTGCTTAAGGAAAAAAAAATAGATCATAAAAAGTGGTCAGATTTACAGAATTTATGTGAAAGGTATGAAAAGGTCAATTAAAACAATGTTTTTGTAATACAAAGCTATTTTCTCTTACAAACCCATTAATAATATATTTGCCCACATTTGCAGTCTTGAATGTACCCAATTTCAGAGTCATTCAGTGCAGACAAAAGGTGTATGGTAGTGTAACCATGCATATGCTATGGGGAACACCAGGTAGGTATCTATTTCTAACCCCATATTTGGTGTCATTTGGAATAAAAGCTGTGAGAGATATGGGGCAACATTGGCTGCTTTCTTTAAAAAGAACACAATAGAAATTTAATAATAAAATATGTCATTTTTATACTCGCCTGATGTTCAAATTGCTTCTTCTCCAGTAGCTCTACTTATCAACATTTAACTCTAAAGTAAAGTTACAACAAAATAATTACCCATTTTTTCTTCCAATAGACACATGCCATTAGAAAAGTAATGGGACACTAGGGGTTAATGAAAAGAAGCGAAGTGTGACTGCCTTTGTTATTGCAGTTTTGAAGTTGAACTACTGTATTCCCTGCCCTCTTGACATACAAGTTAGTGGAGGGGATGGGTGGGCATGTATGTTTACATCAGGGAAGTATAGAAATAACATCTTATTATCAAAATTTGGTTTATTTCCAAAAACTTCCCTAGATATTCATATTGCTGACTACCACGTTGAGAAAGGCGAGACGTTAGTGAAGGAAAGATATAGGTAAAATTATAGAATGAATATACATTCTAGATAATTAAAATTCTAGAGTCAACTCCTCTAGATCAATGATAACAAATCATACTTAAAATATGGGAATCCAGATTGATTCTCTATGGAAAAATTTTGAAAATTGTCCCTTAATTGATCTCCAAATGGTCACAAGACCACATTGCCAGCAGCCACTATAGGACCTAGAGCTCAGATTAGAAAAACAAGATACTTCAAGATAATTTTAGATGGTATGCCATTAGGCTACCTATAAAACTATTTTCAAAGAAAAGATCTCTGCAAAGATAAGAGATATAGGTGTACTCCATATATCTTGAACCTTGACCTTTAAGACTTTTATAAGATTTGAATTCAGTTCTTTGAGAGCCTCTGTTTAAATGACAAAAATTGGTTAACATTAAAAAAATGTAGAAGCATTTTTTCTCTCCAAAAATTTCATATTTTGAAAAATTGGGCTTATAAGATTTTTTGGAGAGAATGATTGAAATGACTTTAGTAAGTATAAGTATGGGTGTTTTGTGGTGATTTTTTTCTCCAATGGGGATCATAAGAACATAATCATTATATTTCAGAGCTATTACTAACTAGTGGTGAGCCCGTTCCTTCAAATACAAATACATCCCTTCCCAAATACCTACACATGAGCAAGATTGCCTAGCTTAATATATTCTCGTCTTTGTCTTTTTATGGGCAAATTTTACACTTTTTTCGTGTTTAGTTATCATCTTTCAGCATAAACATAACAAAAAATTGTAAATATGTAAACGAGCAGACAAAGAAATAAGAGAGACTTACGTGAAGCAAACGTTTTTTCACAAATACGATATGATGTACTTAGGGCTGCAGAATTGCAAGGGCCTGTGCCTGGCCAAAAGGGCCAGTCAATGAACAACAACATGATATATATGAGAAAACTGATTCCTCAGAGATTTATAGAAAATGTAGGAATAACTGTATATGGTATACTAAAATCAATAGTTTTCAGGAAGGCTTAAGCATGGAACTGGACGCGCAAGCATAAACAAATAAAGAGAACTTTAAAACAATGAAACAATTTGATTTCATTAAAAAAAAAAAAGCTATTTGAAATATAAACTATAAACGCTCTCCTACCCAAAAATGCAATAATCGGAATTAACAAAATTCCAAGCCATAAGTTGTAAGTCTTACTCCTTTAAACAATATTTGCTCTGAAGGAAGGCAAAGGCGACAAAATTATCTCATGCATTCAAAGCCTACCCTAAAGTTTAGTGCTTACAGTTATGTATTTAGCTGACACCAATATTGCTATTATTATTACTGATTGCTAAGCTACAAACCTAGTTGGAAAAGCAGGATACTATAATCCCAGGGGCTCCAACGGGGAAAATAGCCGAGTGAGGAAAGGAAAAAAAAATTACATATTTTAAGAAAAGTAACATTGTAATAAATATATCTTATATAAACTAAAAGAACTATAACAAAACAAGAGGAAGAGAAGTAAGGTAGGTATGTGTGGCCGAGTGTACCCTCAAGCAAGAGAACTCTAACCCAAGACATTGGAAGACCATGGTATAGAGCGGTGGTTCTCAAACTATTGTGAGATTTTTTTGCATGGTGGTCTCTCTATAAGTTTTAGATTACTCGGCAGACCTTTTTTAAATTAATTGCAATTAACATTACAAAATATATCATACGGTTACTGAAACAACACATTTTTATCAAAAAATTATATATTCAGAAAATGGTAGCATTAAGGTACTGAAACAAAGGTATTTTTTTGGAAACCATTACGTATAAATAAATGGAAACCTTTATCAACTGAAACAAAAAGACTTCTTTTTTTATTTGACAACCACTTAATTAATAAGAAAATTCAAATTTTATTGAACAAAAACGTTTTTTGGCCAAAACATATATAATCAGATAATGCAACCTTATTTACCAAATGTACGTTCAATGAGATGGGTGCATTTGCTTTGCCTGAATCAATTCTTCTATATTTGGTTTTGTTTTAGCCAGTGCAACTCGCATATCATGTGTTGCTTCTAATCTGTTTCAGGATTTTTATTTGATGGCAAGTATCGCGGAAAATGCTGACACACACTCATAGGTGGTTACAAATGGAATCAACAATTTTAGTGCCATCTTTGCAACACTGGGATAGGAATTTGCCATTTCAATCCAAAAATCACTACTGCACATTTCACGGAAAATATGTTTTGCACCGGCATCATTAATCAATTCAATAAATTGTTCTTTTATTGAATAATCCTCTGAAGGCAGATCATTAATAGAGAGTACAAAATAGTTGTTGATAAACATAGTATTTTTCAGTTTTGTAGGTTAGGAAAATAATAAGTTATTTCTTCACTAAGAAGTGATACATGTTGTTTCATCAACTCTATGATATCGTCTTCGACATTAAGCTCATTCTCATCAATATATGTATTTGATTGTGGAAATGGGACAAAATTATTCTTCTCTATCTTCGAAAGCCATAGTTCGAGCTTCATTTTGAAAGCAGTCATTTTTTCATGGCAATGGGGCACTGTGATCTCTTTTTCCTTGCAGTGATAAATTGAGGGAATTCATGGATTCAAATATGTCTACCAAAAATGTCAGACATATAAGAAAACGGACATCAGAGAATTTTGCGTAGATGTCTGGCTTAGTGTCTATAAAAAATTGTTGAATTTCTGCACGTAGTATGAAAGCTCTCTTCAATACTTTCCCTTTGGAAAGCCACCTTATGTGTGAATGCAATAAGTGTGTTTCAAATTCGGAATCACTTTCTTTACATAATGCAGAAAACAAACGAGAGTTAAGTGCATTAGCTTTAATGAAGTTAACTGCTTTAACCACCGCATTGAGAACATTGCTCAACTCATCAGGCATGGTTTTCATTACTAATGCTTGGCGGTAAATAGTGCAATGTGTACCAATAATATCTGGCAATTTTTGCTTAACCAAAATTTGAAAACCAGAACAACCACCAAGCATTGCTGGAGCTCCGTCAGTACACACACCATGTTCCCATTTGATACCTTGTGTCTCAAAAAAGCTGTCCACTTTGATAAATATATCCTTTGCAGTTGTTCTGGAGCTTAGAGTTTCACAAAACAAAAATTTGTCTTCCAGGTGCTTGTCATTTACGTATCGTACGTAGACGCAAAGTTAGGCTAAGTTGGAAATATCCGTTGTTTCATCAAGCTGGATTGCAAAAAAATTTAAAATAAAATTCTGAATCTTGAAGATCACCTGAGACAGTATGTTATCAGACATCTCCGCTATACGCCTCCTTACAGTATCATTTGACAGGGAGACATGCTTCAGCTTATCAAGTTCAGAACTTCCAAATACATTCGATATGATATCTTTGCAGCAAGGTAATATTAGTTGTTCTCCGATGCTTTGGGGATTTTTAGCAACAGCTATTTTCCTTGAAACCTCATAGGAGGCCATTAAACCAGACTTATTGTTCTGTGAAAACAAACCTGTGTTATCAAGTCTGCATTTGTGCAATTGTTAGGCTCTGCGCCAAAAGAAGTCGACATCTTTGTTTATTGAACTGGGATGCTTCGTTTCCAAGTGTGTCTTTAACTTGCTGGCCTTTAGAAAAGTAGATGCCAACACCTCAGAACACAAAACACACTGTGGTTTCTCTTCCCCTTTACAAGTTAATACAGTAAAACCTAATTTTAAATATGAATCATTATATCTCATCTTTTTTGAGCCATTATAAATCTGAAGAGGAATAATAAAATTGTAACAATGAAATAGTAAATAATAATTCTTAACCGTGTATAGTCCTACCAGTGGTGGTAGTCTTCAATGGTAGGCTACCACCACTGGTAGTGATAATAGTAGGCACAGTTCAGGACAAACCACTTCACTTCGCAACATGCGTCAACACACTGACTCTTAGGGCTCGGCCAGACCAAGCGCGTTGAGCGGCGAGGTTAGCGGCATGACTCGGCGGCAAGCCAGCAACAAAATGTTGGGTGGCCACACCGGAACCGCCACTTTCTCTTGCCTCCTCACTCCCAGCTGATAGCCTTCCTCGTAAACATGACGATGGTGTTTGTGTAGGAAATTACTCCCGATTGAAAATCGTTATTTTAATTTGAACTATAAATTACACAAGAGTCTGGATTCACGATTTTAATAAACAGAGAAGGGAAAATAAGTTAATTTTGAAATTAATGTTGCCAGTCTCGTTTGTACGGCGACAGATTTAATGAATATCTGCATATTTCACAAGTTTTTTTTATTCTTTGATGGGAACATCCTTCCTGGATTCAGACTCAAAAAACCAAACGTCGAACTATAGACAACCTCAATCTCTCTCTTACCAGCTATTATAATTGCTTCAAATATGATAAAGTTCATGAAAAATAATTGTCCCTTTCATTCCAGAATTAACTACCATTTGCATAAGATATATTGTTTAAATGTAGCCTACATACGATTCTTTTCACATTTGAAATTTCTCTATATCTATATATATATATATATATATATATATATATATATATATATATATATATATATATATATATATATATGGTGATTAAATAGGTTGCAAAGCACAAAAAAAGCGTAGGCCTACCCACTATTTTATTACCATCCATTTGCAGTTGATTGCCATAACTTCCATTTATTTAATCCATTTTTGCTCTCCGAAACACCTCCCAATAAATTGTTGATTAGTAATGGCTGGAAACGAACAATTGACATGCGTTTGTGTGTACTTATCATTAAACTTTGTTTTTTTCATTTGTGTCTCACTCAATAATAGCCTATGTACTGCTTAATAGCTGCGCCTATCCTGGAATTATAAAACATTCCCAAGTCCATTTTACATTCATATAACTTCCATATTTTTTTTTTCTTTTACCATATTATTCTCTCATAAGAAAACTAGTGAGATACATATTGTGCTAAAGAATAAAGTCTTTTTTTTTTTTTGTATTTTGACTAGATACCACAAGAAGCAAAAGAACATTTGTTAGCATATATTAAATGCCAAACCGTATGGCGAGAGTGATCCTAATTATAGCCTACGTGTGAGGATGATTTGGTGGCCCCTTCACGGTCCCCCTGAGACGCCACCCCAGTTTGAGAACCACTGGTATAGAGGCTGTGGCACTACCCACAACTAGAGAGCAATGGTTGATTTTTTAGTGTCATTCTCCTAGAAGAGCTGCTTACCATAGCTAAAGAGTCTCTTCTACCCTTACCAAGAGGAAAGTGGCCACTGAACAATTACAGTGCAGTAACCGCTTGGGTGAAGAGGAATTGTTTGGTAATCACAAGTTTGTCAGGTGTATAAGGACAGAGGAGAATGTGGAAAGAATAGGCCAGACTATTTGGTGTGTGTGTGTGTGTGTATTGGCAGAGGATAAATGAACTGCAACAAGAGAGAAGGATCTAATGTAGTACTGTCTGGTCAGTCAAAGGACCCTGTAACTCCCTAGCGGTAGTATCTCAACGGGTGGCTGGTGCCCTGGCCAACCTACTACCTATAATATGAAAAGCGTTTTAGTCATGAAAGCTATAAATGAAGTATTTGCCAGAAGTTTAAAAGTCAAACTTTTTAAATACTGTAGAACCACATGCAAATGCCAAACAAGAGATTGATTATTTGCGATCTTTTAATACTGAAAGCCTTAATTAATTGTCTTGAGTTAGAGTTCTCTTGCTTTAGAGTACACTTGGGTACACTATTCTTCTGGTTTCATATTGTATTTCCCCACTGGGCTAGTTTTCCTTTTGGGGCCCATCGGCTTATAGCATCCTGCAGGGTTGTAACCTTTCTAGTAATAATAATATCTAAGATGAATAAATCTAAATATAATCCCAGATGCTGGAGCATTATAATTGTATCGTAGGTAAAGTTTGAGACCTACCATAACTTTACCTGCACTAAACTTTATGCATCCTTATTTTATTTTTATTACTGGTATTATTGTATTATTATCGGTGCTTTAAAAATGAATTCGTGAAAATGAAAGCAATTTAAACTGAAATGCTCTGACTTTCATTTATAAACATCAGCTGACAAAATGTAAACATCGAGTTATGGTTACGCTCTCAGCAATCTTTTAACTTTCTCTTTCTATAGTCTTCGATAATTTTAATAGTATTGTTAATAACAGTAGTGATCAAATTTAGATTAGCATATTTATTTTTCATTAAAAATCCACCATGATTTTAGTTATCCCCACTCTTTCTTCAATCAAGCACCATCTCTGCCACATCATACTGTCATTAGCGGTACTTAGTTATTGTTCACTAAACACAAACAAAATGGCTTTTCTGTTATGCGATATGCAGAAATGTTTAGAGATATGGCAAGTAAAATATTTGTAATAACATCTATACTAAAAGCTCTTAGTATTGTTAGTTATCGCTCGAAGGTGTAAATGCGTTTGTGTGTTCATTATGATCGGCGATGAAACATAAACAAAACAACGTTTTCTGTTTTATTCAGCGTTTATTAGGAAAAATTTTATATAGAACTGCTCTTATTTCAGTTATTTTGAATTACTAAGGACAAGGTAAGTAAAACAAAATTAATATTATTATTTCATAACCAATACTTGGCAGGTTAGCTGTTGCTGCAAAAGCTAACGTATACACAGATGTGTAAATGCGCTCTTTTGTTTTTAATGATCGGTGATGAAACTTAAGCAAAGCAATGGTTTCGGTTTTATGCTGCATGTTTAGCAAAAGCATGATATAAAATGGCTTTTATTTAATGCATTTTATATTTTTGAGTATACAACAAAACCTAGCCTATGCACTAATGGTCGTCTTTTGCTTGGAAATATACGATGTGTTTCTGCTCGTGAAGTGTACAGTTAGACTATTTTCAACAATATGTGTTTAAAGACAACAGAAATTGTTTTCGTGAATCTGACCTGCTAAAATGAGGGTGCGTCTTACAGGCCGTCAAATACGCTATTATTATTATTATTATTATTATTATTATTATTATTATTATTATTACTAATCAAGCTACACCCCTATTTGGAAATGCAATCATGTCTTTGAGGGGCTTTAATTGTTCCGCCACTAAAGCTGAGTTTTGTTCCAACCTCTCATCCACCACTTCTCTGACCTCAGACAACAGTGTGTCCGAGAGGAAGTCAGACTGACTATCCGGAGCTGAGGATTTGGATTTAGCGGACTTACCCCTCTGTCCTTTAGAAGGAGGAGGGGCCTTGGCAGCTATTACTGGGTCAGCAGAAGTGGAAGGTCCGGGGACCGGGGACAAAGCTGGAGACGGAATTGATTTTCCTGATTTAGGTTTGGAAGGTTTTTTGAGTGGCTTAACCTTAGGACGGACCGATAAAGATCCTTCCCAAGACGAAGCCAGGGGCTTGTCAAAGCCTAGGAAAGAGGAAGAAGATGAAGGAGTAAGAGAGAGAAAAGAGCCTGCCATATCCTCCACACCACTAACCTGCTCATCCATCGGTTCGAGATGGATATCCAACGAAGCCACATTTCCCGATAACTGCTGCTCTTCAGGAGCTGGTATCATAGCCGTTCGGATAGCGTCCATGAGCGGAGTAGCCAATTCCCTATCCACGGCCGCCGAAGGAAATCCGGGGAAAAGACGAGAGGCCATATCTCCGTCTAGCACGTAGGGACAGCCTTGAGGGGCGTTCCGGCCGAAGCCCGAGACCCAGGGCCGTAGACTAGCCTTAGCCGTTTTCAGGGAGTCTTCATCAGCCTGGAAGAAGGGAGAAATGAGTTCGAACGCACTGAAGGGGGGTGGGTGGGTTAGCAGAATACTGTAGATTCAAATATGAGACTATACTCGCATATAAACGAAAGTTCCCAATATTCATTAACTAAAAGAAGAATGAAATGGAATGTGAACTATTGTGAAATCCTACCTCATCATTTAGTAGGATGGAGGACAGCTCAAACCAGAGCGAGCAGGACTCAGGGAACCAGACCATGTAGGGTGACTGGCCTACTTCCAAGGCGAAGGAGATCGCTCAGTAGGCATGGGACCGGCAGACGTCATGGCCCACCGGTTCCGCGAAAGTTGCAGGGCAGCCTTTGAAGGTGCAGCGGACTTTCTGTAAAATAAAGATTATTATAAGTACACCGACTCCTTGAATAGATTTAGGTAACCTAAATAAGGTATGTAAGAAATATTTTGCATGCATAAAACTAGTTAAAGCTAAGGCCAAATAGGAGAGGGTGTATGAGCCTAGGAAATTATGTGTAATAAGGTTCAACTGTATTCCGTCATGTGCCGGAGGTCCGGAATGGATAGACTAATAGAATAATAATAATAAACAAATTCTAGTGCAAAAACAATAATGGATCACTCCGTAGTGCGCCAGAGGTCCGGTGAGTATGAGGGGAGTGAAGCGGCCACAAAAGACAATGATGAAAATGTATATATAAAAAGGGATCGAATCTCCGGTAAATGGACACCGGAGTTAACAGGATAACTAGGGAAAAAACCGGGAAACCGGACGAGGGGTGGTTCCCAGTCGTCGAATCACCGGAGTAACATAGTAAATAGGGGTTGCCGTGTGTAAAAATAACGGAGCCGGAGCCTATATTGAGAGGCGCTGAGGGACCAACGAGGGGAGAAGCTCCCAGTTGATGGGAAAGCACCGGAGTAAAATGTTAGGTAAGATAAAAACGTGTTCCCTGCTCAAAGTATGCTAACAGAGGATCATGGTGGAGCTCCGGTGGTAAACGCATAATAGAATAATGTCCGGTCTCTATATCCCCAGGCCGAGGCGGGGGAAGGGAGGGACAGGAGGGGGAGGGGGAACATGAATGGCGGCTCGAGAGCAGGCCAAGAATGACTAACCTAAAATAGGGCCGACACAACGCAACCTGGCCGTAACACTAAAATAACTAAGCACTAGAAAGAATCGGAAGAGGAAAGTAACCCACTAAACAGCAATAAAGTAATAATATTAAAAGGAAAATTGCGAGACGAGAGAGGGGAGAAGCCAGCCTGTGGGGAAAATATTCCGTACAGAAAACTCCAGCCTCTCTCACTCGTGGGGTTACTAAACTCGACCTAGTAAAAAACAAGAACCTTAAGAAATAAAAACACATGTAAAAAGAAATCTGTCCGTTGTAATACAAAGGCTCAAAATGGAGTCAGCGAAGAATAGACGAAGGAGGCCGAGTAAGGAGCATCATAATAACAAGTGAAGTTAACGCTGACACGAAAAATCCAAAACAATAATGGCCAAACGCTATTCTTTGCTAACGCCATAAAATCGGACTCGGAAGCGACTCATGTAAGTAATTAAACGTAAATTAGGTTCTAACAAGTGGGCACGGGGCTAAGGCCGTGACCACTAAGCCATAAATAAAAACTAGAAAGAACCTAAACATGAGCAAGATAAATACCCGAATGATGTAAACAATGCGTGACGTAAACAAAGCGTTGAGGACGCGGTAATGGCTGCTAGCAGCGAGTGCACTAATCAAACACGCAAAACGCAAAATAAGGCATGAATGCCAAGGCTATGAAATTGCCAAAATAATCTAGGGTACTTAACATTGGTGCAGGAGGAAGGAGAGCTTCAGCCATGAGGAAATAAATCCAAAAAGTCGAAAAAACACAGCACAAGCAAAAAGGGTAGCGTCGCGACACGAGTCCAAAAGAAGGATGGCAGATGGCGCTGGTGTCGGGCGTCGGTGGGGTGGTTCAGGTTGGTATGGTTAGGACCGCTGTGTCGGCTCACCCCATGTATATTGACGAAGGAATACTCTGAATGGAAGACGGCCTGTGAATAGTGGTTTTCACACGCCCTTTCTTTATACACGACGCCCTTAAGGGTGCTCGCGCGAGGGTAGTAACCTCTGCATTCCATGCTTTAACTTTCTCTGGTATATTTGGAAGTTATTCATATCAGAAAAGTGACAAGAAGGACCTTTTCACCGGGCGACACAGGTCGACCCAGAAATGAATTTATTTTTATTAAACACTTCAAGATTAAAAATGCTTTTTTTTATTATTTTTTTTCTTTTGAAATTTTTTTCCTAGAACTTAATTTATACAGTAGCACTTCTTCATCTTTGCTTTACTCTTTTCTAGCTTTTTTTAATAGAATCACTCATATAATTTTTATTTTCTAACACTTTTCTTTTGGAGAAATATCTATCCAAAGAAGCCTGTTTCTGATGATTCCTCAAAATATTTCTAAAATGACTCATACACCTGTCATTAACACTGTCCATGAGCTGACCTGTGAGAACTTTTTCTGGGTGTTTTTTTTTTTTTCAATGAATTTAGTAAGGTTTTCATACCAACCGATAGCTTCCCTTATTTCTGCCGATGTCATTTCTTCTATCTCCCCCACCTCCTCGCCACCTAGAGTGCTGCTCCTCGTAAATGATGGTCATCTGCATAGCCTCCAACTCCAAGTCTTCAGACGTAAGCTCCTCCCTGTGCTCCTCGATAAGGTTATCGACGTCAGCCTCATCGACAACAAACCCCATAGACCTCTTGATTGAAATTATTTCATCAACATCACCCTCAGGGGCAGGATCATCAATGGCCTCGTTTTCGGGTGAGGGTTTGAAACCTTCAAAGTCGTGTTCTGCCACAACAGCTGGCCACAGTTTCTTCCATGAGGAGTTTAAGGTGCGTCTTGAAACCTCATTCCAAGCTTTATCAATCATCTTCAGGCATTGAATGATGTCAAAATGCCCCTTCCGAAATTCACGGAGGATGAGTTGAGTACTTTCGGTCACTTAAAAACATCTTTTGAACAGATGCTTCGGGGAAAGCTTCTTGAAGTTGGCAATCACTTGCTGGTCCATAGGCTGGAGGAGAGGGGTGGTGTTCGGTGGCAGATAGAGAACCTTGATGAAGGAGAAGTCCAAATGTATGTAGGCCTCGAGGCCAGGAAGGGGAGCAGGGGCATTGTCCAGTACCAGGAGACATTTCAGAAGAAGATTGTTCTCTTCTAAGTCTGTCCTTCATTGGTTTATGGCCAGGAAGTTTCTTTTCTTCTGCTGTGATATATGTACGATGGGGCATTTTCTTCCAGAAAAGGCTAGTTTCATCACAGTTAAACACTTGCTGAGGAATGTAGCCTTCTCTGGAAATTAATTCCTCAAACTTCTTGAGTAATTCGTCTGCTGCTTTCTTGTCAGAACTGGCCGCCTCTCCATGCCTGACGACTAAGTGAATACCAGTCCTCCTCCTAAAGCGATCAAACCACCCATGAGAAGCCTTGAAAGATGGCGCACAGCTTGTGCGAAATTACCGATTGCGTGAGTGTATCGCCAGTGATTTCCTTCTCTTTAATCCATTTTAGAAGGAGTCTCTCCATCTTGTCGTTGATTAAGGTCCTTCCACTGGCAAGGACAGTCATGCCCTTAGAAGACTTACTTGCTTTAATGGCTTAATTGCTCTTGATAATTGTACCAATCGTTGACTGGTTATGGCCATATGCCCTAGTGAGGGTAACGATGTGCATGCCTTCTTCGTATTTCTTGATTATCTCCAGCTTTGTTTCCATAGTAATCATCATCTTACTTCTCCCTTTAACATCACTAGCAATCTTGAGACCCATGTCTAAGGAATTTAAGTTTGAATTAAGCACTAAAATGCACAAAAAATGCAATATCGCAAGCACTCACACGAGATCAAGTCTTTACGAAACACACGCTAGATTCTGAATTGAGCGCGCAATTAACAAAGAGAGAGAGAGGCCGCATCTCTCTCAGGCATTGTGGGAGGGATTTCGGCCAATAGCATATCGGCATCTCAGTGACGCTGTGACACCGACCAATAGCAGACCAGCATCTTAGTGACGTATGCAGTGACGCATATAGTCACGTATGAGTGTGGTGTGAGGCGAGTGACTCGCACAGTCATACGCGCACCGACCGCCAAGTTTGAATTTTGGAATTTGATGCCATAAGGCGGGGAAAATGCCATATCAAGGGGACGAAAAAACTTCATATTCCACATCGTAACATGAAAAAAACGTAAGCTGGGGACACCGTAACTCGGGGGTCCGCTGTACTAGAAAATAAATATAGATTAGCATAAATTTTTTGTGTCCGTAATCCAAGATTGTCCAATTTTGTCTTGCCAAGAAAAAACCGAGAAATTTGCCTGTCCAATTTTGCCTGACCATGGCTTTGAAAACTGTCCAATTTTGCCTTAATATATGAATATGTAAATCAAACTTTGTATTCGAGCACACAAATATGCTTTTATGTATAAATCTACATATAGATAATCATAGACATACAAAATAAGACATCTGGGGTGTAGTTAAGGGGGGAGGTGAGTCTGCCCAGGGTGACACCCTAAAATGGGGTGACACTGAGAATTACGTTTAAAAAAATTTTCTTAGCTTGAGGGTTATGATATGATTTTCAAAAAGTTTTTTAATTCTGGGACGTCCTCAAAGGTGTTGACACTCAAGTCGTGAAACCTAAAAAAAGATCGACCAAAACTACGTGAAATCCTGGAGAGTGGTGTCACCCCAAATGCTACATATAATTGAAAAAACTTTCTAGTATATACGTTGTCCCTAGAATAATTCACATATCCAAATGAAAATTTCAGGGATTGAAAGGAAATATATTTTCCCTGTTCCTGCCAATTTCCATGTTGATAACTGCAATAGAAAAGACACTGCTGCCATTTTGCCTTTTTGAAATAGTGTTGAATGCAGCAGCATTAGAGTGAACAGCATGATAGTGAGACACCAACGAACGACAAAGCTGATCCCATAAACAATATTCGTCCTAAGTTGTACTCATCTAGTTTATTTTCATTATTGTTACCTCATATTACGAAAGAGCCATCAAAGACACTTTTACCTACACAAGATAATCTTACAGAAAAAAGCAATCAAGAATGATAAAAACAAGACAAGAATGGGAACGTCATTTGCTCAAATATCAGATAGGGATGCTATTGAAGATTTAAGAAAGAAAGATGAAATGACGAAAAAAAAGGGAAAGCCCAAAGAAATGTATCAAGAGATAGAAACATGACAAATAATGGAAATACAAAACAACCAATTATTTCTCGATTTTTTTATGAAAATGTCTGCAAACACTAAGTACAAAAAATCTAAATTGACCAAGGTAATAAATGGTGATAATTCAAACTGAATCTGATCAGGATTTATTTATACCTAAAATAAAAGAAATAAAAAAGGATTTAAAACCATCACTTTGTAAGAGCGTTTCACCTCCATATAAAGAAGCTGCAGTTGTAGGAAAATGGTATGTGGCAAATTTTGCATTGGTTGAGCATCAAAACGGTTTTTAGAGGAAGAAGGAGGCAAAATGACTTGCGTTGAGTTAGATTGCTTGAAGCCACATATCATTATCATCTCCTCCCACGCCTATTGAGCAAATGGCCTAGGTTAGATTTCACCAGTCGTCTCTATCTTGAGCTTTTAAATCAATACTTCTCCATTCATCTCCTACTTAACGTTTCATAGTTCTCAGCCATATAGGCCTGGGTCTTCCAACTCTTCTAGTGCCTTGTGGAGCCGAATTGAAAGTTTGATGAACTAATCTCTCTTGGGGAGTGAGAAGAGCATGCCCAAACCATCTTCATCTACCCCTCATCATGATCTCATCCATATATGGCACTCAAGTAATCTCTCTTATAGTTTCATTCTAATCCTGTCGTGCCTTTTAACTCCCAATATTCTTTTGTGGACTTTGTTCTCAAATCTACAAAATGTTTTATATTGTTTCATTATTATACCACAATTCATGTCCATAGAGTAACACCGATGTCACTAAACTGATATACAGTATAGCCTGTTTTTTATATGTAATTTCAGCAATTTGATTTCCAAATTTTATTTAACTTAGCCATTGCCTGATTTTCTTTTTTCAATCTTTCATTAAACTCAAATTCTAAAGATCCTGTATTAGATATCATAGTTCCTAAATATTTAAATGATACCACCTCATTAATCCTTTCTCCTTCCAAGGATATTTCATCTTACATTGGATATTCCGTTCTCATCATCTATTATCTTTCTTCAATTTATCTTGAGTCCAATCTCAAGTAATATTTCATACATTTTGGGAAGCAAGCTTTGCAAGTCCTGTGGTGTTCTGCTAATAAGGAAAGTGTCATCAGCATACTCTAGGTCAGCTAATACCCTGTTACCAATCCAGTGCAATCCTTCTCCACTATCCGCAACTATTCTATGCATTATGAAATACACGAGGATAAACAGCATAGGTGACAACACATTCCCTTGGAGTACTCCACTGTTCACTGGATATTGGTTCGATAGGACTCCACTAACATTAACTTTGCATTTGCTATGCTCATGAACAGATTTAATCAAATTTATATATTTGAGAGGAGCTCCATAATAACGCAGGACTCTCTACAAAATTGGCCAGTGCACACTACCAAAGGCTTTTTCATAGTCCACAAATGCCATCAAAAGTGAATATCTATATTCGACGCATTGCTGTATCCCATAATTTAAATTAAAGATTTGGTCAGTACAACTTCTACCTTTTCAAATTCTGCTTGTTCATCTCTGAACTTTTCATCAATTTACCTCTCTAGTCACTTTAGGATGAACATACTTTATATTTTCATCAAAACTGTAGTAAGTGTGATGCCTCTGTAATTATTGCAATCAGCCAGATCTCTTTATTTTTTGCCTTTTTCACCAACACTGCTATCTCCCATTCATCAGGCTATGCCTCTTCACGCCATATTCTACAAAATAATCTTGTATGTAATTGGGGAGTCACTTCATTTTTGGTCAGTATCATCTCGGCAGTTATTCCATCATATCCAGGGGCTTTCCATCTCTTTGAGTTTTTTAATGATAGTTTCAACTTCAAACATACTGAATTCATTCATGGGCACATCAAGGTCTTCCTCAGCTTCACATATATCAATCTAATTATTCCATTCATATATCCTATTCATGACCTCTCTTTTTTATAGGTGGCAATGAGGAGCTGGTGATCACTCCAATATCTACACCTCTATAGTTTCATACATTTCTCAGAGTCCTTTTTTTATAATCAATGGCTGTGTGATCTATTTGATTTTTGTAATTGCCACATGGTGAAGTCCATGTATATTTGTGGATGTCTTTGTGCTGGAAAAGAGTACCCCCAATAACAAGATTATTTGCTGAACAAAAACATGAAATGTGATCCCATTTTCATTTGCAACTACGCCAAGACCCTCAACACCCATCACATTCTCTATATCTTGGTTATTTCTTCCAGCTTTAGTATTAAAAGTCACCACTCACAATTTTCATATCTCTCTCTGGGATCACATCTATTACACTCTGCAGTTCTTCATAGTATTTATCTTTCCTTTCTTCATGGGAATCATTTGTTGGTGCATAGCAAACTATAATACTTATATTGCACTGCTTTGATTTAAACTATGCAAGTAACAATCTGATATTTACAGCTCTGCATTCCGTTAATGACTTTTCTGCTCTTGGTGTCATAATCATTCCTACCTCTTCTCTTCCAACTCCATTTGTTCTTCCTGAGTAGATATATGTATTGCCTTGGTCTAAAGTTTTCTTATCAATCCCCTTACAGTGTGTTTCACTAAGTGCCAAGATATCAAACTATATTTCATAAATTCATTCTCTACTTGCTGCCCAATGTGATTCATGGGTCTAACATTCTTTGGTATTTATAAACCTGGAGATTCTTAGCACCCCGCTACGCCCGGCATTGGGGGATATTCTTTAATTCTCTTTTTCCATAGAGTGACTAAATCCATATGGGATTCATTGGCTAAACTCATCAAAAGGA
Source organism: Palaemon carinicauda (assembly GCF_036898095.1). Classification (NCBI taxonomy): domain Eukaryota; kingdom Metazoa; phylum Arthropoda; class Malacostraca; order Decapoda; family Palaemonidae; genus Palaemon; species Palaemon carinicauda. The sequence continues at coordinate 284,001 of NW_027168482.1, read as the reverse complement.
TAGCCAGTTCCTTGTGATACACAGTGCCTATCTAATTAAGGCAAGTGATCCCTGCCGTTTCATACTAATTCTAGTAAGATCAACCACCAGGCATCTGGAGTAGAGAGTATCCAGGGCACCAAACGGATACAAACCTTTTTCATATCACAAATGTCATTAAAGGTCCTTTATTTATGGATCCCAGGCCTCAAAGAAAATTGTTAGTGCCATCTTTAAAAAAAAACTGATGCAGTTTTTTGAGCATTCAGTTGAAGTAAATAGAGAAGTCTTATATTCAAGCATTTAATTTGCTATGTGTATGGTTTTAATGTATATTGAATTGTTCATATTCATTTCAGGTTTTGTTCTTGCACATATTTTTCATTAATAATAGGTTATATTATTATTTTCTTTGCAAAGAAAATATTTTTCTTTTTTATTCTTTTTTATATCCATATTTTCTCTATTAAAATAGATTGTTAAAATATTTTCAAAGAACTATAATTTACTTATATTTTTTTCTTAATTATTAAGAAAACATAAATATATATAAGAATATGAAAGATGAGAACATTTACAAAATCTATCACTTAATAACTTAACATTATGAATTTGTTGTCTTTTTTAAATGTGTCCGAAATTGCATTACCATTTTTCAAGGTGTGGCAAAATTGGACACTAGATATTCCAGATTTTTTAATAAATTTTTAATTTTAAACCCTCCTTCAGTATCATCTAATTTATTTTTAAAAATAATGATTTCTAGTATTATTTCTGAGAACCCCTAAAATGAAGGTGAGGCAATTATTGGAAACTCATATTCAACAATTTTTTTAGTGGTATTTAATCTTTTTTTTTTTAAACCAAACATACTAATATTTATAAAATAGTAGGTTGGGCAATTTCTAACAGCCTTATACTTTTCGAAAATTATAAATAGTCTTAGGGATATTGCATCTGACCAATTTTTGCCTTGTCCAAAATTGCCTCTGTCCAAAATTGCCTTACCCTACTATACTCCTTTTCTGTTGAAGCATAAACTCTGAGCAACATTTCTGTTACCCTTCCAAATATGTTAGACATCCTGGTTTTCAAAAAAAAAAAGCATGTCTGTAATCTTCATTGAACTATGATTAAATCTTGATCTATAACCCTTAAAGGCCGAGATTGAAAATTCATTTAAAAACAGGCAATTTGAAAAATCAATTTTTCTGTAGCTAGTTCTAGTCATTGATACATAATTAGGTTGGCATCATTAGAATAAGCACAGCAGTGTCTTTGATGTAGAGCAATGGTAGGCTGTCTTTTAGAACCTACTAAAGATAATCTAGAGGGCTGCAAGGACCCTAGTTCTGAGAATGCAATTGATAGTCTCCGTGTGGTTACATGAAGCATGGATGGGTTTTGATATATCTCCTTATAACTGGTTTTCTGACCGTGGACCATTCTTTTAGGCCAGAATAGGTCTACAATATTAGTCATTTTGCTGTTTGAAGAGAGCCTGAGCATGTTTCACACCTGGCAATTCATGACAAATGATGAGAATGTGTAAAGATCTAGACTTATCCACTATGTAACAGGGCATCTACCTTTCATGTAACGGGATACTAAAAAGAACAAGACACCTTTATCTTTGTTCAGCGATAATGTAATCATGACTATGATTGGGCGACCCCACTATCTCCAACTCTCAAAATATAATGACAGCTTTCTGCTAAGCTGAACTTTTCATTTACACTGAACTTTAATCTGATCATGAAGCATACTTCCCAAAGCCTGACTTTGAGGCCCATGTAGGCTACTACTCATAAGATATCTAAATTAAAAATTGTCCCTGGTACGAGAGACAGAATGAAGATCAAGATCACACATAAATAATTTCTATGCATAACAGCATAGAGGCTGTTAATTGTCTGAGTTCTGATATCAAACTGAGAAAGTACTTAATCAATTACATATACATCTACAACAGGCCCCACAGGAGGGGAAGAAATAAAAGAAAAGATAGCACCTCTGGGACTGCCCCACCAATGAGATATATACCTGTTCTTTAATCATAAAACCTACACAGGTTGATACAGCCTCGAAAGCTCTTCAAGATCCTACTGGTCTTCAAAAAGGATCAGATAATGCAAAATTAGATAAAAATTTGAACATTGCAAATTTATTCAGTTTAGTCCCAGTTAACTGCATCTCTCTTATCCTGTACAGGGAGGGTGACCCTATACTGCCTTGGTTCCTGATGTGGTCCAGTGACAACGGATCTACTTTATCACCAGTTCTGACTTTGTATTATCAAATGGTAATAAATATCTAAAACTAGTTTTAAGTAATTGGCCACTTAAAGTAACTGGTAAATAGATTAATCCTGATTTGAAGTTAGAAAATACAGATTATTCCTATAAGCCTTTCAACACTTAATATGTCAAAAGATGTAAAGGTATTTGTTAGGATGATCTGTAAATCGTAATCCTGGACTAGATTGGCAATGATCCATCGTGGGGGATAGAAGGCTTAAACACAAATTGAGAACTAGAATTACTAGCCTTACTCTGAATTTGGGAGAAATTATTTAAGCAAGTGAGCTACTATTCCCTGTAGTTACCTTGTGATAGAAATACATGAGATGAGCTAGTGAATCTTTTAACAAAATAACTCAGTTCATTTAGCATAAGGGAATTCTACTTTTTTATTGAGAGGAGTGATTATATAGTCAAATTATCATTTCAGCACTTAAAGATAAGTAATTGTTTAGAGGCATTTACTATAGGGAGAGGAGAGATATAAGGATCCAGGGTACCATCTCAGTCTTATGCCTTGCGAATTTCAGTTGTTTTGAAGAGTGGCTATAAATGTGGGAATGAGAGTGGCACATAGCAGAAGAGTCGATAGTAAATAAAGAATTTTACACTACAAGAGGATCTCAACTTGGAAGGTACCATGTACCATCAGAACCATTATAGAAAAGTGCCCCAGAATTACTAACTACCACTTGAGGAGTTAGGCTATGGTTTGAAACAGGGCAGGTTAAGCCTGAAATATTATCCTGAATTGAAAACTTAATGTCTTCTGAACTTGCAGTAAATGTGTTGAAAATGTCAAATTCTTAATATGACCTGAAAACTAAACTGATGTGACTGTTGCAAAGACAAAGGTTGGTGTGGTATTGCCGTCATCATTCACGCTAATCAACTAGCCTAGCCTTCTTTGTTACTCAAAGTAAGCCTCCTCTAATGCCAGAAATATTCTCTGCTATACAGACTACAAAAGAAAGTATTTCAAGAACACTTCCTGCATTGTTACCCACAAAAAGCAATGATTTAGCAAATCAGCTTGCAAGCCCTGCACATAAAGATTTTCTTTTATTATCAGTAATCATGAACCTCTTAATGAGAGAAGGCTTTGACGGTGTCATGTGGTTTCTTCATATTGTTGAAGAATTGTGATGGGCAAGAGGCCTCTCGAACTTGGGGAAATTGCTCTCCCAGTTCAAATCTAAATTTCTCTCTCATCTATTTCTTCTTCTCAATATTACTTCGACCTTCTCCTGATTTTATAAACTTTCTTTTGTCCTGCTGTCCTAACTCTTGTATTATTTCTCCTAAGTTTATACACACACACACACACACACACACATATATATATATATATATATATATATATATATATATATATATATATACATGCATATATATATTTATTTTATTTGTTCATTTATTTATTTATTTATTTATATTTTATTTCAATGGCAGGGATATCTCCACATTTGTTATTACCGCCTGCTTAGATGAATGAGAGAAGGGATCACGGTTGGGAGGTATTTGCATTCAAAGTTATGAGCGAGAGTATTGGATGATCTCAGCAATCGCAAAGATGTTTTGGACCTTTTTGGTGGAACTATTCTCAAGGGTTGGGTCAGCAGAATCCGTGGTATCCAGTCCTTGAGTTGGGACTCTTGGCTTTTGGCCAGAAGCCCATCATTACAGATATGAGGAGGATGATTCCATACTTTCTTGGTGTCAGTCCTAACAGGCGAGTTTAGCTTACACCTGTGCCTCTACATCTGTTTTGGTGCTATTTTTAGGTAGAGTATGGAGTGGACCATCTAGGAAGTATGTTCTCATTGTACCGATAGTGGAGAATGCAAATTTCCTTTCCAACGAATGGTACTTTTCTTAATGTTCTCAAGTAGGTAAACCAACCAAACAAAATACAGCAGCAAAATATAAAACCCCATCCTTGACCATAGACCCTTCAAAAAATGACGCCCCATCCCTGGATATGCCGACTCCATCCCCCCACTGTTGACGATCTTTGGCAATTCATTTAAAGAGAATCTGTTGAAGACTTCGGAACTAAAAAGGACCATTTTTCCAATACTAAAAAATCAAGTAATTTGGGAAACACTGGGAAACTTGAAATCCGGCATGTTACCCAAATTGCATTAGACACAGATTACGATGTGATATGGAAAGCATTTGAATGTTACGGCTTAAATCAAAGAAATAAGAATGCGAATCAAAGATGACAAATGGGATTCTTGGATATCCTTTAATACTCATGATGAAGCATTTAATGCAATATGTGACATTATGAATATTAAAATCAATAATTTAATGCAATATGTGACATTATGAATATTAAAATCAATGATTTAAATATAAAGGATGCACTTTGTGATGGGGTACCTAAAGATCTCAATGTGTACAAACGTGAAGATTGGATAGATAAAGATAGAGGTGGGTGTGCCCTCCCAGAGAAAACCAAAACCACCTATATGGCTTGTTGGTCAATCAATAGGGGGCACAGGAAATTTGTTCAGGATATGTAAATTTCTTCAGAAGAAAGTACGAATGATCGCACCTAGAGATATATCTTGTTATGGGAAGAATAGTTTTCTCACACATGCCTATTCATGCACACAATCCACTATATTATTCAGTTTAAAGACAAATAGCGAAGATATAAAGTTGAATGTCAAATCTCACCTAAATTTTAGTTAATGAAAGGGGTTAGTTTTTAATAGAGACTTGTATGAATTTACGGAAGAGGAGATACTGGCCATGTGCCCATTAACAGTGTGGAAGGTGCATAAGGTTCCTGGGACATACATGGTTATCCTTACTTTCCAGGATGCCGATGTACCTTTTCACATTGATTGAAAATGAAAAGATTAAAGCTTAACCTTTTAAACAGAAGCTATTTCAATGTTTCAATTGTTTCAAATTTGGACATCCTTCCAAAATCTGCAAAAAGAAAAAAATGTGTAGCACTTAGTCCAAACATCACTATGGAGAGTGTACATTTTAGGCCAGGTGTTAAAACTGTAATTTGAATCATAAATATACTGAAAGGAGTTTCCAACAATATTAAGTTGGTAGAGGCTGCCCTAAGTAAATCCAGTATTGAACATATGTGTGGGGCACGCCAAGAAACTATAGAATGGATCAACAAGCTATGCCAAAGTACTGAAATCAGGAGGAAAATTGCTGCAGGAGACATATAGCCCACCTATTTGTGCATGTATTGTACCACTATATAAGGGTAAGGGAGATGTGCATGAGTGTTGTAATTCAAGAGGTATTAGTTTGTTGAGTGTAGTTGGAAAAGTGTATGGTAGAGTAATGATTAATAGGATTAAGGATAAAACAGAGAATGCAATCTTGGAAGTACAGGGTGGTTTTAGAAGAGGTAGGGGCTGTATGAATCAGATTTTTACAGTTAGGCAGATATGCGAGAAATATTTAGCAAAAGGTAAGGAGGTGTATGTTGCGTTTATGGATCTGGAGAAAGCATATCATAAAGTTGATAGGGAAGCAATGTGGAATGTGATGAGGTTATATGGAGTTGGTGGAAGGTTGTTGCAAGCAGTGAAAAGTTTCTACAAAGGTAGTAAAGCATGTGTTAGAATAGGAATTGAAGTGAGCGATTGGTTTCCGGTGAGAGCGGGGCTGAGACAGGGATGTGTGATGTCGCCGTGGTTCTTTAACTTGTATGTTGATGGAGTGGTGAGAGAGGTGAATGCTCGAGTGCTTGGACGAGGATTAAAACTGGTAGGCGAGAATGATCATGAACGGGAGGTAAATCAGTTGTTGTTTGCGGATGATACTGTACTGGTAGCAGACACAGAAGAGAAGCTTGACCGACTAGTGACAGAATTTGGAAGGGTGTGTGAGAGAAGGAAGTTGAGAGTTAATGTGGGTAAGAGTAAGGTTATGAGATGTACGAGAAGGGAAGGTGGTGCAAGGTTGAATGACATGTTGAATGGAGAGTTACTTGAGGAGGTGGATCAGTTTAAGTACTTGGGGTCTGTTGTTGCAGCAAATGGTGGATTGGAAGCAGATGTACGTCAGAGAGTGAATGAAGGTTGCAAAGTGTTGGGGGCAGTTAAGGGAGTAGTAAAAAATAGAGGGTTGGGCATGAATGTAAAAAGAGTTCTATATGAGAAAGTGATTGTACCAACTGTGATGTATGGATCGGAGTTGTGGGGAATGAAAGTGACGGAGAGACAGAAATTGAATGTGTTTGAGATGAAGTGTCTAAGGAGTATGTCTGGTGTATCTCGAGTAGATAGGGTTAGGAACGAAGTGGTGAGGGAGAGAACGGGTGTAAGAAATGAGTTAGCGGCTAGAGTGGATATGAATGTGTTGAGGTGGTTTGGCCATGTTGAGAGAATGGAAAATGGCTATCTGCTAAAGAAGGGGATGAATGCAAGAGTTGATGGGAGAAGTACAAGAGGAAGGCCAAGGTTTGGGTGGATGGATGGTGTGAAGAAAGCTCTGAGTGATAGGAGGATAGATGTGAGAGAGGCAAGAGAGCGTGCTAGAAATAGGAATGAATGGCGAGCGATTGTGACGCAATTCCGGTAGGCCCTGCTGCTTCCTCCGGTGCCTTAGATGACCGCGGAGGTAGCAGCAGTAGGGGATTCAGCATTATGAAGCTTCATCTGTGGTGGATAATGTGGGAGGTTGGGCTCTGGCACCCTAGCAGTACCAGCTGAACTCGGCCGAGTCCCTGGTTAGGCTGGAGGAACGTAGAGAGTAGAGTTCCCCTTTTTTGTTCTGTTTCATTGTTGATGTCGGCTACCCCCCAAAATTGGGGGAAGTGCCTTTGGTATATGTATGTATGTATGTATTACTGTCAGTAGTTTACAAAAAAGAAATATGCCAACTGGTAACAATCTGCATGATGAGGCATGAATATCACCTCCTAAGGCTTTGCCAACTTCTTAAACCTTTGTCCCCCATAACAAAGGAAAATTCTAACCTCTCTGAGGCTCTATCTTTGCCTGATTTGATGGAGGTTACACCAAAAACCGAATTATCTGGTGCATCTGTAGTGGGGACATTGCCAAAACCTGATAAATCACCACATTTTAATCGGAAGAGAGAGAGACCTCTATCTCTCTCACTCCCTTCTATTAAAAACACCAAAGTTATGATATCAAATAGATATGATGTTTAGTCTGTTGATATTTCAGATAAACAAGAAAACAACGTAAATCAATCCAAATTCAAGTTGAGGTCCACTATCCCCCTCAACAATTAGGTCAAAAGAACATTAAAAAAGGCAAATACCAAACCTAATTTATCAAGACCTTCTTTTAAGAAGCCTACAGGAAATAATTTTAAAACAAAAACTGCAAATGGGAAGACCTCATCCAAGATGCTTGTCATAAAATAAACCATCAGTTTTTCCTCCATTTTGCAATGGAGTTTAAGGGCCAAATATGAAGAACTTAAGCTCCTCATTCATGAGCACTCCCCCATAATTATATGTCTACAAGAGAGCAAACTTGATAATACTCCTTGTCCTCGCTAATATAGGACACCATATGATCATTGAGTAGGGAGTCATAGCGGAAGTCTCACGTACGTTCGTCGAGATGTTCTCCCAATATCTTTGTCTATTCGTACACCTCTGCAGGCAGTGGTTGTACAGATTGATATAGGGGAAAATATACAATTTTATTTCTGTACTTGCCTCTAAATGAAAATATTTTGTATAATAATTTAATAGAGGTGATTCAACAACTCCCTCAACCTTTTCTATTACTTGGAGATTTGAATGGTAGACATTCTTTAAGGGGCAATGTTTTAGCAAACACAAGGGGCAATATTATATCATCAATTGTTGAAAATGAGGATGTCAGACTCCTTAATACAGGAGAGCCCACACATTTTCATGTTCAGACAAGTACTCTGTCATGCATTGATCTTTCAATTGCAAGCTCCAACAGCCTTCTTGATTTTGATTGGAGGACATTATTTGATCATACGCCAATCATTATAAACACCAACAATGGTCCCCCTTTACAAAGATCGCTACGATGAAATCTTGGCAAGGCTGACTGGGTTAAATTTTGAGCTAAGTGAAATCGAGGGGAGTGCAGAACAGTGTAAAAGTGTTGATGATGCCATAGATTTGCTGAATGGAACTCTCCATACAACAGGGATCAATTCAATTCCCAAAACCAGAGGGTTATTCAAATGCGACCAGTCCCCTGGTGGTCTTCATAATCAACTGCCTTTCACAGAACCACAAGAAAATCTTTGACTAGATTGTGTATATGCCATATAGAGGAGAATTTGATTATATAAAGAAAATGTAGAGCACAGTTCCGTCGTGCCAGGAAAGAAGCTAGGCGCCAATCTTGGTTCTCTTTTCTTTCCTCAGTCAACAGTAGAACACTACCATCTTCTGTATGTAGGAAAGTAAAAAAGATAGCAGGCAAATTCTCCCCCAATCCACCACTAGTATTGAAGGCGAATGTTCAGTATGTGACTGAAGCAACTGAGGTTAGCAATGCCCTAGTTGATAATTTCTTGAATGTATCATGCAAGTGTATAGCAGCTCCTAGTCACCAGTTTAGGAGCATTGAAGAAAAGAAAATTTTAAATTTTGCAACAGGAAGGAAAGAATCACAAAATTCTCCTTTTACTGAAAGAGAATTTGATTCCCCACTTACCCCTTGTAATGATACAGACCCTGGACCCAATGGAATTCCATATGCTATGATTAAACATATACTTATTAATACCAAGTTATTTGTTTTAAGCATTCTTAACAGATTAAGGCATGATCATAGTTATCCAAGTGTTTGAGAACTAGCCATTATTTTAGCCTTTTTAAAACCTGGTAAGGATAAGTTTTTAGCAGCAAACTATCGACCACTTGCATTGAGATCTTGTTTATGTAAGATCATGGAGAAGATGGTCAATGTAAGACTGATGTAATACATGGTAAAGAAGTGTATTTTATCCCCTATCTATTGTTGATTTAGTCTGTGTTGATATGACTTGAGTCTCCTATTTGTGAAGCCTTTGCTTCCAAACAGTACCATGTAACAGTCTTTTTTTTTTACCTTGAAAGAGCATATGATACTGCATGGAGATATTGTATATTTCAAACCATTCATAATTTGGGATTACGAGGAGAGCTACCATTGTTCGTCCAATCATTTATTTCGCACAATTTTTTCAAGTGAGAGTGGGGAAACTCTATCACAGGAAATGTAAGGAAGTAGTTCCCCAGGGTAGTGTGCTAAGTGTAATCCAATTTGCACTAGCCATTATTTGGATATCCTCCATCATTCCCCAAGATATTCTCTCAACACTATTTGTAGATGATCTCTCCATATCATTTGCTGGAACTAGAATGGCAGTGGTTTAGAGAAAACTGCAATTCTCAATTAACAAAATTATTCAGTGGGCTGATATGAATGGGTTTAAGTTTTCAACAAGCAAAACTATTGTTGATCATTTCTGTCAGATTCGGGGAGTATATCCAGACACAGATATATACATCAAAGGTCAACATATCCCCTGTGTAAGTGAAGCTAAATTTTTAGGCTTGATATTTTATTGTAGGCTTACATGGGTCCTCACTTGAAGGCATTAAAAGCTAAATGTCATGTGGCTCTGAAACTTTTAAAAGTATTGTCCCATCCATCATGGGGGCAGATTGCAAAACTATTTTAAGATTATACAAGGCCTTAATTTTTTCAACAATTAGTTATGGGTGTGAAATATACATCATGCTGGTATTAGATTGTCCACAGGAGCGTTTAGAACTTCCTCCTTGTTGACGCTGGAGAATTACCTCTAGACCTTTACCGAAAGTCTTCTATTGTTCAGTATTGGTTTAGGTTGCAAAGACTTCCTAATTCTTTTGCCTGTCAGACGGTAAAACTTTGTAAGGCATTGTATGTATTTTGAGTTACACCCAAAATGCCCTCAACCTTGTGGTTTTTGGGTAAAACAATTAATAAACAGTTTTGATATAATTATTATTATTTTTACTTGCTAAGCTACAACCCTCGTTGGAAAAGCAGGATGCTATAAGGCCAGGGTCTCTAACAGGGAAAATAACCCAGCGAGGAAAGGAAACTATGAAAAATTATAAGATTTTAAGAGCAGTAACAACATTAAATTAAATATTTCCTATATAAATCATAAAAACTTCAAAAAAACAAGAGGAAGAGAAATAAGATATAATAGTGTGCCCGACTGTACCCTCAAGCAAGAGGACTCTAATCCAAGACAGTGGAAGACCATGGTACAGAGGCTATGCCACTACCCAAGAATAGAGAACAATGGTTTGATTTTGGAGTGTCCTTCTCCTAGAAGAGCTGTTTACCATAGCTAAAGTCTCTCTTCTACCCTTACCAAGAGGAAAGTAGCCACTGAACAATTGCATTGCAATAGTTAACCCCTTGGGTGAAGAAGAATTGTTTGGTTATCTCAGTGTTGTTAGGTGTATGAGGACAGAGGAGAATCTGTGAAGAATAGGCCAGACTATTCGGTATTTAAGTAGGCAAACGGAAAATGAACCGTAACCAGAGAGAAGGATCCAATGTAGTACTGTCTGGCCAGTAAAAAGACCTCCATAACTCTCTAGCGGTAGTATCTCAACAGGTGGCTAGAAAGTTCTTCCATTCAGGATATCACCAACCCCTCCATGGAAATTACCAGAAATATCATTTTGTAAATATTTTATTGATATAAAAAAGAACATGACTGAATTCGAAGCCACATCTCTTATTATGGAACATGTGAAAGAACATAGGGAATCAAATTTTATATATATTGACGGCTCCAAATCTGATGCTGGCATTGGATTTGGAGTATATAGTAGTTTTTTTTAACTGTAGAGGTGCACTTCCTCTAATATCCTCCATATTTACTGCCGAACTATATGAAATACTAACCACTATTGAGAAAATAGCGTTAAAAGAGGAGGGCAATTTTACCATTTTTAGTGATGCAAGAAGTGTCCTACAAGTTTTAGAAGGTTTTAATTCCAATAACCCTTTAGTTTTAAAGATTTTAGAGGGGTTTTAATTCTTGGCCTGAGTGGTATAACAGTTTGATTTTGCTGGGTTCCGGCACATGTAGGTGTGTCTGGAAATGAGGATGCAGATTCACTGGCAAAGAATGCTGCAGCCAAGTTGCTACCAAGAAAGTATCACATTCTCTGTAATGATTTTTTACCTACAATTAAGAATTTTATCTATAATAATTGGCAATAGTATTGGGATAGTTTAATTGAAAATAAGATGAGAGAAATAAGTAATGTCATATCCCCTTGGAGGTGTAACGGGATGCTCTGAAAGTGGTAGACTACACTTTGTCATCTCTGCATTGATCACACGTGTGACACATGCGTTTCTGGTGGCTGGCCTTCACCAAGCATACTGCGACAGCTGTTGGATACCCTTGACAGTGAGGAATTTGTTGACTGAATGATCTAAATATAGCACACAAAGAAATAGATATCCGTTTCAGGCTCGAGGTAAGGATAGCAGGTTCATCCTTGCTAAGATTCTTGGACATGTATCATACAATGATAGCGGTATTTTTAGATTTATTTCAGAAGCAGGTCCTCTGAAAGCTATATAACTTTTATGATATATTTACTTCTATGGTTATAATTGAATATGCATTTATTCTTTATTTACAATAAACTATATCGGCATCGATAACCTTCGATGTCAGGATGCCAGAAAATTTCAAATTTTTCATTCGTTTTTTAATCATGAGCTCAAATGAGTAAGTTAGATTGACACTAGAAGTTAAGTAGCTGATAAGTACAAGTCAAAACATATTTGGGGTATTGAAGGCTTAAAGACAAAACAGGACTAAAATTACCAGCCTCTCTTTATAATTGAGATGATAAATTAATGACTCAATCCACAATGTAGAGGGAGACTTAAAATGTATACATAGTTTTGAAAGTAGCTGTCTTGTAATAATTTAGGAAATGAAAGCATTAGAATTTACCTTTAACAGCTCATTAAAAGGATTTTAATAAAGTTATGCAAGGTTTAGAAGGGATATAATATATTTCAACACACTTTGGATGTAAGTCAGTGTTTCATCCATCCTCATCTTCATGTAAAGAAGGGTAAATAGAAGAAAATGAAAGGTATCCCTACCCTATTCATTTATAACTGGTTGAGGAGGTTATGCTCATTTGATCAGGTTCCGTTTCAGGGCCTTTGCAACGACACCTCTCGGATTTTTTTTTATTATAGTTGTGTATTTCTTTCTATTATAATAATTTGCTTTTTCTTCACATACGATATACAAAAAATTCTAAAGTTTACTCACTGAATAGAAATAATTCTATTTTTTTCAAGTTTTTTTTATTAAGACTTATTTCAGTAAAAAAAATATTAGTGCTTACCTTAACTAGATAACATTAACCTGTGATGAGCAAGTGGCCAAGCTATCAAGTTAAAAAAGCACACTGCCTTTTGAAACTCAACTAAATTGATCAGCTTTAACTGAAACATCACCAACAGCATTAGAGGTTTAAGAGAATCATATGATATGAAATACCATCCACAAAGGAAAAATTAAGTTGCTTAAGAGTGCATACTTTACCGAATGGAAGGATATTAAGATCCAGACCACCAACTAGGTGTTTTGCCTCACAATCTAGTTGTGTAAAGTAGCAACCAGAAATGTGGGAATGCAAGTGTTTGGCAGCAGAAGGATCTAAAGTAATTAAAGAAGTGAAGGGGGATCTCAATTTTGTAATGCTGAGTGAACATTCAAAGACCTTATTAAATGGAACACTTATTCTACACCTGAACAAGAAGTCAGGTTAGGCCTAGCAACTAGGCAACAAATATCAGAATTACCGCCTACAAGCAAAGACTCACAGGCCTTGTAGAGAGGAAGCTAGATAAGTTGAAAGCTTTGAAACTCATCACTATCAAGTCTTAGCTGGATATGTGTGTAATAGAAAATGGTGCAGTTGGGTCATATTCATCATCAATCCTACTTTAAACATCCAGCCTAGTCTTCTTTGTGTTTCCCCCTAAACTGAATGCATGTTTCATTAGCACTTGAACTTAGAATATACTTTCCCTGTGAGGCACAGTGAGGCAATTGCACTTCTCAAAACGATAATTTGAATCAATACTATTCCAGTTCAATGATTACTAAGAAATCCAGAGGGAGACAGCTTTAGATACAATAAAAGTTATCACAGGCTGGAAGAGGTGTACAGTACGTTGGTTCGGACCGATGTCAACAGAGAAACTGAAATAACAAAGACCCTAGCACTAGGCTTCTTGCCATTAACTGCTAGTGTATCCGTTAATAGGAAAGGAAATCAACTTTTTTTTTTAATGTTAGAGATAAATTTCATGAAACCAAATTTTTGGAGAAGAAACAATAGAAGGGCCAGGGGAGGTACAAAGAAATAAAGACTATTTTTGTGCTCTGAAAATTTGAGTTGCTTTAAATGACAATTTAGGTGGGGAGCCAAGTTGCTGGATTGCATTGGGTGTTTACATATCGGATCCAGGGAAGAGTTGGCTACCAAGGTTCAGATGACTCGAGAGTAGTTCAAAGTGAGGATGAGCACATAGATTATTGAGAAAGGCTCTTGAAATTCTCCAGTTCCTCTAATTAAGATAACACTTGTTATGGATGCAAGACTTAGATGCTAGTATCCTCTTAAATTTATCAAAGCAAAATTGCAGTAAAACTGTCCTGCACATAAGATATAAAACATCTAAATCATAATTTTAGGAGAAAAACAAAATTATAGGGAATCCTCATTTCATGGACTTCAACTCTTACCTGGTGTGTTCTTACCTGGTGTGTTCTACCATCTGACTTGGTATGGTAGGTTCTCCTGATGACCTGCCCTAAGCAATGAAGAAATAGTATGCCTCATAACCAGCTCTCTTTTTACTTAATGCAAATAAATGGGAAGGGGTTGGGAAAGTTTCTACTTTTTATTCATGGCTATGTGTTTTTAAGGTTTTGCTAAGAAGTCAAGTGCAAAAAAAATTGCATTGGTTTTCAATTTCTAACATGGAACTCATCAAAGCAGTCTAAATATTGTTGACCTGTCTCAAAGATACAGAAGCCATTAGAAAGCATGTCTTCATCATGAGAGCCACCAATGAAGTGATGATACTTGAGAACCAGGGAGATGTCCCAATTAGGAGGTTCAAACATCCCTTGAGGAACAACAAAAATGTTGAATAAGCCTCTTCAGGTTTTTTAAATTAGTCTACATCTAGTCCAAGAATATTAAATACTGGTAAAAGAGCAGACCTATAATGTTTGCATCTTACTTTTAGGCATTTAGGTCCACTGGTCTAAAACCTTGTAGGTCAGATTAATTTCAAACAAATCTACCAATAGCATACCACACCAGACACCAAAGATCATTGCATATCTTCAAATTCAGTGACCACTGACAGGCAAGCCTCCTTTTTCCTTACTGAGACTGTTGGATATTAGGTTGTGCTATAATGAAGCATGCCTCGAAACTATAAAGTTGTCATTTGTCTCCAACATAAAGATATCTATCTACCAATAGCATACCACACCAGACACGAAAGATCATTGCATATCTTCAAATTCAGTGACCACTGACAGACAAGCCCCCTTTTCCCGACTGAGACTGTTGGATAGTAGGTTGTGCTTTAATGAAGAATACTTTGAAACTATACAGATGTTATTTGTCTCCAACATAAAGATATCTTCTGCTTGACAGAAGATCATATCTCTTTTACCACTCTTATTTTGTAAGTAAGCCAAATTTGTTGAATTTTTGGTTGTTATACCTACTACAATATGCCCTTCCAGAAGTGGGGCAGATGCTTGAGGCTTAAAAAGACAGCCTTTACCTATATGAAATGGATGTTCTGTCTTTTACACCGAGATGCCTCGAGTTCCTTTTTCTCGGGGATCTGGTAAGTGTACTCTCCAATTAAGACTAAATTTGTCCATGAATACCAATATCTGGTGAAAGGAGCAAGAAGAACTACTAATGGGTAACTGAGGTCTTGCCACCTTTGATGATTCTTAAAGATATTTTCCAAGACTTACAAAAACTTAGCAAGCTTTAGTTGAAGGGACTGTAATCAGAGGCTATTTTGCAGGACTAAATTTTTCCATTGACAGACTTCTTTTCTTGGATTACCACAACTTGTTCATTGGCTCTAGATGACACTAAAACTATTTGATCAAGGAAGTTAATCCGTGATTCTATTCTTCAAACCAGGCGAGAAATATGGAAACAGCTGTCAATAGCTCTGCAAACTTAGGGAATGAAGCACGTGATCAATAAATACCTTTATTTCGGGATGTTGCATGCAACGTTATGTTACCATAGTACTAATGTCTATCAGATTTGAAGACTGTAAACCTAGGAACATTCGAAGATCACGAATGCTTGCAAATTATGAATGGTGGTTTGTGATGAAAGAAACGATTGTTTAGCTCAACGAATTTTTTTTCATTAGTTTTAATTATATTTTTCTTGCAGGTATATTAATTGTTAATTGTTTTATTGTCTATTTTATGAATAAATGTCTTTCAAGAATTGGTCATATATTCTCTGCTATTGTGTTCATTGTAAGAAGGTTTTTTTTGTGTGTGTGAGACTATTTAATTGGAATGCTTGGAAATTTCTATTCCAGAACTTAGCCCTCTTCTGAATTACCTCACTTTGTCTTTATAGGACCCAACTCAATCAGAACTGCGGTTACGTCCTATGACAGATAAAGATCTAGATCAACTTAATCACCTAGCCAACCTTTATTCCTTAACCGTCCGAAGTGGTGATGACCAAACTGCTCCGATCCTTACAAAAACAAGGTACAGCCTACTTATTGGGTAATGAATTTAAGAATACTGCTTTACAGGTCTGATGTACATTATCATCATTATTTTTTCGATGCCATTACTTTTAACAGGATTAAGATCTGGTTAAAAAGGTGATGCCTTTGATGTCTAGTGAAGAAAATGCCAAATTGGTTTTCTTGAAAAAGTATTAGCTTTTATGATTAGATAAAACCACTACAGTACATAAATCATATACAGTACATTTTCCTTGAATTCTCTAGGTTTTCAAGAGGGAAATTTTTATGATATCTCTCTCTCTCTCTCTCTCTCTCTCTCTCTCTCTCTCTCTCTCTCTCTCTCTCTCTCTCTCTCTCTCTCTCAGGTGGGAAATTCGATTTGCGTAACATCGAACATTTCGTGTTAACAGAATATATCTCAATAAATTTGAACTCTTTTAACTTAGAAAAATTTTAACTCTTGTAACTTCGAAATCGGGTTAACAGAACTAGTAGTGTTAATGGGGAGTTAACTGTATTCGATTTCATATCGGAAGCATTATTGCATTCTAGAGAATTACGATTATTCAAATAGTTAGTTGTGCTTTAATTAAACATTTAAGAACTTTTGTTTTAAATGTGTTTTATTTTAAGTAAGTATTTTGGGTGCTGTGATCAGATCAGCTGATGCACATAAGAATCAGTAACAAAGAGTAATGTTTTTACTATTTCTCAACTTATTCAAAACACCTACCAAATATAGTTAATATAGTATTACATAAGCACCGATGTCTTATAAGCTATCATAATTTTCATATGTTACGTTTATAGCTCTCTCTCTCTCTCTCTCTCTCTCTCTCTCTCTCTCTCTCTCTCTCTCTCTCTCTCTCTCTCTGTGAGTGTGTGCGTGTAACAAATGAAGTCTTTGTTTCTTTGAAAAGTCTATTGAATACTCAGTGACAGAGCCGTGGTAAATGATTTCCTAAGCTTTATAATCAAACACCACAGAGCTAAAAACTATAAAATATTGTGCATCGACAACTCCCAGTACAATAAATATGAGAGAAGTGTTTCAAATAAAATATTGAAATTGGTAGGCTATGTTAATTGAAAAATGATAGATCAAGAAATAATTGTTTATTTTAGTAAATATGAAATATCCTTCGGTAACATGTCTTAATAATAAGGGAGTTATTTTATTCGAAAATTGAGGTAGACTGCGGGACTACGCTGGGTTGATCAGCTGATTTGAATGTAAACAATGCTTGATTATAATTTTCTGTTTTTAAATACAAATACAATACTAAAATGTGAATATTACATGCATTATTATTGGATACAATGAAGTAAAACACCAGTTTAAACAAATTATAGCTTTAATTTTTCACCACAGTAAATGGATATACACTGTACAATTCCTGGTTCCGGGTTCCTTATTGCTCACTCCGTTGCGGGCACTCTATCACTTTATAGATAGGTGCAAAGCTTCTATTGTAAGCTTATTCTTATTATTGTTATTAAGTTTATATTACCTGTGCCTTAAATAAATTAATACCGTAATGAGATTCTCAATCATTACTTTTATTCCATTCTACCTTGAAATTAGATAGGATAACACCTTGCTATCATCAGTTTTAGCAACCTATTGTGGTCAGTTTTGACTTCTTGAATTCCGATTTTATATGCATTGCCCTACCTATAAATGCAGTCAGATCCCTGCTAAGATTTTTCAGCGTACCTAAACTTATGTCTACATTCATTAGCTGTCCTAATTTTGGGCATAAAAATAAATGTTCGGTAGTATCTTCATCTTTGCAAAGGTCACACAAATTATCTTCATATTTTCCCCTGTAATTCGCTTTTAAGTTGAGCATATTTAATCTTGTCTTCATTACAAGGGATGCCTTATCCAGATTCATTTCTCTGATATAAGGTAGTGGGCCATTTCCTTTAATAAATCTTAATTTTTTCATTACTTTCTTTTTTTTTTCTTCAATAGTTTCTTCTATATTTTTCAATAATTCTTTTCTTGATTTCTTTTTTCAGGGTCCTTTTCCCCCAATTTCTTATTTCTTCAACTTCCATCCCAAATTTACTACAGATTTCTTCTATGCTCTTGCTCCAGCTCTTTCCATACGTGTTCTTCAACTGGGAGAGCTAGGACCAGTATGGTGGAAAGATAGGTAGTGGCAGCTGTACTCCCAGTATGATGAGTGTGTGCTATTTGATATCATCGCCCAGCTTGAATTTTATCGTGATTATGAACATTTTTATTTGATAGGTATTGCAAAACCTCAAAGAAAGAACCTACGATAAAAAAGGGCCAACTAATTTACTATTTCTTAACTTATTCAAAATATCTACTATATATAGTAGATAAGCTATCATGATTTTGATATAATACATTTATAGCTCCCATTATAGCATTAGTTATCTCTCTCTCTCTCTCTCTCTCTCTCTCTCTCTCTCTCTCTCTCTCTCTCTCTCTCTCTCTCTCTCTCTCTCTCTCTGTAAAAAATTAAATCTTTGTTTCTTTGCAAAGTCTCTATTGAATACTCATTGACGGAGCTGTCATCAAGAATTTCCTAAGCTTTATAATCAAGCACCACAGAGCTAAAAACTTTGAAATATCGTGCATCGGCATCTTAATGAAACCCCAGTTAAGTTGATGCGATTCAACTCGACAGTACAAGTTAATAAGATATGAGAGAAGCATTTCAAATAAAACTATTGAAATTAAAATGCTACTGTATTTGGAAAATGATAGATCAAGTAATAATTGTTTCTTTTAGTAAATATGAAATATTCTTCGATAGCATGATTTAATAAGGGAGTTTTTTGGGCTCAAGCCATGTCGTCCTGATGGAAGGTTCCTTCAATAGCTTCCTTTGGATATATATAACTACTAAAATATTCCCAGAGAATTAAACTAAAGGTTTTCACAGAATTCTAACTTCTGGAGCGAGTATTCTAAGGGTTATCCCTTTAGAATATCGTATATCAACAGGGGACGCATGCATTAACACGTCACATGGCCATCTGCACCCCACCTAGCGTTTACGCTTCGAGGGGGGAATGTGGGAAATAACTGAGGTGCCGTTCCAAAGTTACCCTCCCTTCGTCACTGTTACGATACTCACAACGTAAACAAACCGGCGCCATACTTGTGTGACGTCACGTCCGTCCACTTCATTCCTTTCTTAGTAGCGATAACGCCCTTTGGTTTGTTCCCTTTTATCGCTGTTTATAGTGTGCATCCTTCAAGATGTCTCAGCCTTCTGCTTCGCCTTCTTCTGGAAAGTTGAGTACCAGGTTCTTGTATTGTTTAAATATGCTCTGGCCGTCGAGTAACGACTTTTTACGCTAAAATCTTGTGTTTTGTGGCCGAGCTGTGCCTTGCCCCGGGACGTCATTTTACGGCACTGCTGTTCGCTTGCATGCGTTATTTAACTAAGATAAATCTTTAGTTATTTAGTCTTCATTATTAGGAATAAGTTATATTATGACGATAGTGGTCCTCGGCGCTCTTAGTTAGCCGACTCCATACTAGCCTTTCAGCCTAGCATATGCCACAGCCTAGTGTTCATGTTTGCTTCAGCATGATATAATAAGTGTTCCTAGTGCTTACGCTAATGAAGATATAGGCTTAGATAGCCAGCATAGCCTTACCCGGCCTTATAACTAAATTTATCTTGGGTTATTTAATCTTCATTTTTAGGAATAATTATTTTATGCCGTTTGTGGTCTTCGGCGCTCTTAGCCAGTCGACCCCATACTAGCCTTTCAGCCTAACATAGGCCGCAGCCTAGTATTCATATTTACTTCTGCATATGAGTGTTCTTAGTGTTATTTTAATGAAGATTTAGGCATACAAGATTCCATGTTGCACATATTTTCGCCTTCGAGGAACCATACAAGGAACGGTGCCTGGCCCAGCCAGGCCACACCTAACCCAACGCTGGGACCCTTGTATGCTTCCTTATCTCCCTCACCCTAATGTATCTCCCTCTGGGTAGCCTTGCTATTCCTAGCCCCTTACCCCAAACATTTCGGGTAGGTTAGGCTAGGTAGTTCTTCCCTCTTCCCTCCCATAGTGTATGGGGGGATTTCGGTCAGAACCCCAGAGTACTTATCATTCATCCCAGTCCACCCCTAAGGAACGTCTTTCCCTTGGGGTATCGACTGAGACTGAAGGTGGGAGGGGTAGGCCTAGCCCTCCCCCTCTAGACTGCTCTTGGTTGAGACTCGTCCCTTCCTCCTGTAGCCTAGCGATATGCATCCCCAGCCTTACCTAATCTAGGAGGAGATCTCCTGGTTTAGGTTAAGCCTTGGGGGTCTCTGTTTTATTATAGTTTAGGACAGTTCACCAGTTCTGTTCCTACTCTGAGCTAACCTACCCTAGGGTTGGAGAGCGCTTCTCTCCTACCTGGGTAGTATAGAAAACAGATTCCCCCACCCTCTGGGAGCTTTAGGGTCGCGATCCCTTCTGCCCCCCTCCCCCCCCCCCCCCGGCCCCCCTCCCCCACTCTATTCTTTGTGTCAGCTTGCCTTCCCACCCCTGTCCACTGTCCTACAATTCCCCCTCAGGGAGAATTGTAGGTTAAGCTGCGCTCTCCTGCCTGGGTGGCCGCTCTGCTACACTTCCCCCTCATAGTCGAACTATGGGGTTGTGTTAGCGGCCGCCCTACCGGCAGTAGATCACCCTCCCCCCCCCCCCTGTCCTGAGTGTTCTCTGATCCTCCCTTGGATTACCTTAGGCACCCAGCCGTCTGCCGGCTCCCTGCCGTCGGGTGATAGGGTTCCCCCCCTATCATGATTACACTCCTTCCGGAGGAAAGCCGGTTGGGTATCGGACATTACCCTTCCTCCTTCCTCCTTCCTCCTTCCTCCTTATCTTTCTCTCTCCTATCATGGTGCTGGTCCACTGCCTCCGCCGCCTCCCGGCGACTGCCGCCGGCACGCCAGGTGACTCCCTACTACATAGGACCTTCCTATCTCAGGTTTACCTAAGGCAACACCTAACCGGCTGCCGGGGGCCGCCGCCCCTTGCCGCCGCTAGTCGCAGCTAGTCGCCAGCACACCCAGTGACCTTCTTACTTCATAGGACTTTCTGTCTGAAGACCACCTATGGCGTCAGCCTGCCGGCTGGCGGGGGCCGCCGCCCCTTGCCATCGCCACCGGCGACCGCCGTCCCTTGCCGCCGCCGCCGGCTTCTCAGACACCTTCCATCTTATGTACCCAGTTAGGTTCACCATCGCCGGCGACCTGCCACCGTGCCGGCGGTCGCCCCTATAAGTGTTTCCTACCTCTCTGCTACTCAGTGTGTAACCTTGATGGATTCACCCTGCCGGACCAGACCTCCGGCTTGCCACCGGCTTGCCGGCAACGCTCCACGGCTTCCAGGGACAAGCACCCCTTCCCCCCCGGCTGCCGGCCCCGTGCCGGCAGTCGACTTATACATCTATATAGCCAGACTGATCTTCTTTGCTGTTTCATACCCTGAAGACAGTGTCTGAGCTGTATGAGTGTACCATACAATGTTTCCAGCATACTCTGTGCTTCTCAGTGCAGTCTCTTACCGGGAGCTTCCCAAATATTGAGGGGTTTATCCTATTTCCCGTCCTTTATCTAAGTTCTGAACGATCTCAGACCTTCTCTACCCTGCAGACAATTCCTTTATAAGGAAGCCTAGTCTGGCTTCCCCATAGGGATACCATTCCCTCTCCTATAACCTCAGGTTCTAAGGAATTGCCAGCAGAAAAGGTTGGGGTACCTGGCTGGACGGGATTCACAAGTATGTGTCTTCCTTCTTCTTTTCTAGCTCACCTATCCGGAGCTCACATAACACAATTCTAAGTTTAAGAATTAGATTAAGGAATCTTAATTTAAGAGTAATGTAAGGCATGACTCTATTTCCATGTACTCATGTTCTCTTTCTTTTACAGGAGGAGTACGTGAAATGTGAAAGCCCCTTCTGCTCGGTCCGCCGCCCGGACTTTTACGGGCACGGTGCGTGTCGGACTCACGCCCCCTGTACGGCAAAAAAGGGCAACCTCAAGTACTGGGATCCAGTCTCCTGCCCAGTCTGCAAAGGCCTCCTTGACGAGGGGTTCGACAACCCCCCGTCCTTAGAAGCCAGGGACAATGCTCAAGAGAAACTGCGCAGGTAGGTGCGCGGTTTCCAGAAAAACGCTGCCGGGCCGTGTCTCCCCAATGAGAAGATGAGGGCCATCCTTTTTCCGAAAGCGTCGGCAGATTTTGTGATCCCCCAGGATCAGATCCCCTTGGTTCAAGTGACCGTAGAACCGGACATCGAGACTACACTTAGCAAGTGTAGTCTAGACGAGGTGGAGAAGATGTCGGACGTGTCCGACGACACCGAGAGGACCCTCATGGGCGAGGATCCGGAGGAAGAAGAGGATCAGCTTGAATACCCTGATTCGGAGGGCGAGGTTGCCCCTCCTCCTCCGCCAGCTCCCGTAGTGGTCGAGGAGCCAGTCCCCTCTACCTCCGCCGCACCGCAGCCCCTGGTGCCTGCCACTGAAGATGCCATCCGGGTATTGGTGGTCTTAATGGACGAGAAGCTTAGTAAGCATTCCGCTCAGATTACAAGCCGTTTCTTGGAATTGAGGCAACCGAAGAAGATCTTGGTTAAGGATCTTCCTTCCTGCTCGGAGTCTAACCCCTGGAGGTATGCTGAGCACATGCCAATCACAACTGGCAAGATATTCATAAATGACAAGCTAGGGTCTATCCTCCTGGAAGAAGTGGAATTCTTCCCTAATTTCGAAGCTTACCCGGACTGTTACGACCGAACCAGCCTCCAAGGAGGAGACTGAGCCCAAAGAGGTGATCGTGTTCGATCACTCAAAGGCCCAAGCTTTACTGGCAGATTACCTGAAGAGCTGCAGCTTTACTAATTCGAAAATGCCGGCTCTGAGCAAGAAGCACCCGTCCTTTCTTGCTCCCCCTTCCGCATCCTTCCCCTTTGTGGAAAAAGCATTTCATGCGGTCATGAAGGCGGTGGAAGAAGGAAATCCCTGTCCTACCCTGGAGGAGTGTAGGCCCCTCTCCCTCGCCCTTCCCCCCGATGACAAGTTCTGGAAAGATATCCAGTACACCTTCACAGTTGGGAAGCTGGACCCTGACGTAGCTGGACGTCAGTTTAACGAGGACCTCCCGAAATTGAATGACCACCTTCTTCGTCGGGAGTAAGAGACCAAGGAGAGACTGGCTGCCTCCCTGTCTCACCAGGTCATGGCTGGGGACATTAGAGTCCCAGACTTCTATATGGTTTTTGCAAAAACCCACCTAGTGACTTCATCAGGTCCAGAAGAACCTGCAGAGAGTTCGTGTTTGCCAACGCGGCAGTGAAACACGAACCCCGGAAACTCATCTCCTCCAACATCTGGGGTAAGCATCTCTTTCCCTCTGACTTGGTGAAAGAGATCATCGACAAGGCCACCTCTGAGAATCGGAACCTTCTCAACAAATGGGGCATGTCGCGTAAAAGGAAATCCTCCGAGGACGAAGGCCCTCAGCCTAAGAGGAAATCCTCCAAATCCTCCAAACCAAGACCCCAGCAGCGTCAACAAAAACGCCAGTTTCCGGCTCCCGCTACTCCCCAAGTGGTCACTCAACCGCAACAGACCTTTCAGTTGGTCCCCCAACCGGTGGTGCCACAATCACCAGCCTTTACCCCTGCCTACGAGCGTCAGTCAACTACTTTTCGTCCCAAAGGTAGAGGCTCAGGCAGAGACTCCTCGCGCCGCCCCTCCAGGGGCAGAGGAGGAAAGGGAGCTAGGGGCCGAGGTGGCAAGTCCTCGGGAAACCAGAAGCAATGAAGTGCTTCCGGTGGGAGGAAGACTCCGCCTCTTTCAGGATCGCTGGACCTTTGATCCTTGGGCACACAGCATCATCAAGAAGGGACTAGGTTGGAGCTGGACGCAACCACTTCCAGCCTTCCACCAATTCTTCCAGCCATCAACCCCCCTCTTGGAAGAATATGTCCTAGAACTCTTGAACAAGAAGGTGATCAAGAGGGTAAAGTCCACCAGGTTCCAGGGAAGACTGTTTTGTGTTCCCAAGAAGGACTCAGACAAACTCAAAGTCATTCTAGACTTGTCCCCCCTCAACAAGTTCATTGTGAACAACAAATTCAAGATGCTGACTCTTCAATAAATAAGAACCCTACTGCCCCGCAAGGCCTACAAGGTCTCAATAGACCTGGCGGATGCCTACTGGCACATCCCAATGAACCACCACGCTTCCTCCTACCTAGGATTCCGGCTCAATCGAAGAAGCTACGCCTTCAGAGCCATGCCCTTCGGGTTCAACGTGGCTCTGAGAATCTTCACCAAGCTAGCAGACACAATCGTCCACCACCTACACCTTCAGGGCATCCAAGTGATGCCCTACTTCGACGACTGGCTAGTCTGGTCGACTTCGCCAGAAAGGTGTTTGACAGCTTGCAGCAAAGTAACCCAATTCCTGGAACATCTGGGTTTCAAGATAAACACCAAGAAGTCTCGCCTCGCTCCAGCCCAGAAGTTCCAATGGTTAGGAATCCATTGGGATCTTCAGTCACACCCGCCTTTCCATTCCATTAAAGAAAAGGAAAGAAATAGCAGGGTCTGTCAGAAAACTTCTCAAATCCAAACGGATCTCAAGACTACAGCAAGAGCAAGTTCTCGGCTCACTACAGTTCGCCTCAGTGACAAACCCAGTGCTACGAGCACAGCTAAAGGATGTATCAGGAGTCTGGAGAAGAAACGCATCCGTCGCTCGAAGAGACCTCAAGAGACCCCTACCAAACTGGCTTCGCTCCCTGCTCAGCCCGTGGTCAGAAGCAAGGACCTTGAAAAGATCCATCCCTCTCCAACCTCCACCTCCATCGCTCAACATCCACATGGACGCTTCTCTGGAGGGTTGGGGGGGCCACTCCCACCAACGACAAGTTCAAGGAACATGGTCTCCCCTATTCAAGACGTTTCACATCAACATCTTGGAGGCCATGGCGGTTCTTCTCACCCTGAAGAAATTATCCCCGCGTCCTTCGATACACATCCGTCTAACTCTGGACAGCTCGGTGGTAGTCAGATGTCTCAATCGTCAGGGCTCGAGATCGCCCCACCTAAATCAGGTGTTACTACCCATCTTCCGCCTAGCGGACAGGAAGAAGTGACACCTGTCTGCAGTTCACCTACAAGGGTTCCGCAACGTGACGGCGGACGCTCTATCGAGGACAAACCCCATAGAGTCGGAATGGTCCCTAGACGCAAGATCATTCTCCTTCATCTCTCGTCAAGTCCCGGTACTACAGATCGACCTCTTCGCGATGAGCGACAACAAGCAACTTCCTCGATATGTGGCCCCTTACGAGGACCCCAAAGCGGAAGCAGTGGACGCCATGTCCCTGGATTGGAACAGATGGTCCAAGATTTACCTGTTCCTCCCACCCAACCTTCTGCTGAAAGTCCTCTCCAAACTGAGAACCTTCAAAGGGACAGCAGCCCTAGTGGCTCCCAAGTGGCTCCGGAGCAATTAGTTCCCCCTAGTCCTGGAGCTACAGCCCAAGCTGATCCCTCTGCCGGGCCCAGTTCTCTCCCAACAGGTACAGAAGTCGACTGTCTTCGCTTCATCAAAGAAAGTCAAGGATCTTCATCTCATGATTTTCTCTCCCTAGCCGTGAGGAAAAGGTTTTGGATCTCAAAGAAAAGATTAGACTTCCTAGAGGAATACAAAACAAAGTCTACCAGAAGACAATATGAATCATCCTGGAAGAAGTGGGTATCCTTCGTCAAGGCAAAAAATCCTACGGAAATCTCCATAGATTTTTGCATGTCCTTCTTTATTCACCTTCATGGACAAGGCTTGGCAGCCAACACGATTTCCACTTGCAAATCGGCCTTGACCAGACCACTTCTATACGCCTTCCAAATAGATTTATCCAACAAGATCTTTAATAAACTACCGAAGGCGTGCGCTAGACTCTGTCCAGCACCTCCACCGAAACCCATCACCTGGTCCCTGGATAAGGTGCTTCATTTTGTCTCTAGCCTGGACAATGATTCCTGTCCTCTGAAGAACTTGACTCAAAAAGTAACCTTCCTTTTTGCTCTCGCCTCGGGAGCCAGAGTCAGTGAAATAATGGGCATTATCAAGAGAAGAGCACCAGATACAGTTCGCCGACACGGGGGAACTTACCCTCTTCCCCCCGACCCCACGTTTTTCACTAAAAATTAACTTCCCACCAAAAGATGGGGCCCTTGGAGAATCTGCCCCCTGAAGGAAGATGTCTCTCTATGCCCAGTGGAGAGTTGTGGCGGGATGTTTAAAAAACAAGCCCCACACCCTGAATCACACCTACAGACAATTGTCCTCAACAAAACAAACTTTCCCCTTACGTAATCTACAACCAGACTCTTGGACAAAAGGACAAAACAAAACAAAACATAACCTTAAAACTATAATTCTTAAACCTTAAAATAAATCATAAACCATCCACATTCAAAATAAATACTTTAAACCAATCAAAACTTAACACTATAAGATAAATAAAACTAAATATATAATTAACAAAAAAACCTTTCCGCAATCCAATAAATCTTAACGAAACTTAAAACTAACCGCAACCCAAACATGAAAACACAAAACACATATATATTACGAGTTCAACACCAAAATTTGTATGCTCATATATATTATTTGCAACACAGTCGTTCACAAACTGCCGAACTGTCTTTCCCGGCACAACCCTCAATCTGTGATTAACAGGTTAAACTGTATGGCAAGTTGCCACCACTGCCTCCCTAATCGGGGTCGTAATCATCATCGTCATCATCCTTATCATCATTATCATCATCAATAGCAGCAATCGAAGTTCATTCGGTCCGGGTCATCAACAATAATATATCCAAAGAGCAGTCTTAAATACAATCTCTTACAGGCCAGGTCGTCAACTAAAGATCGGCATTCAAAAAATAACTCTCCAAAGGAGGAATCGCAGCTTTGAAAATCAAAAAACACTTCCACGCTGGTCGAAAATATATAAATAGTTATCCAGCACTCACACAACTGCCTTAAGCTGCAGTCAAATAAAAAAAGCCTTCGCTCCGAAACATTCACCACTGTCGTAACCTAACTAAAAAATGTAAACAAACAATCTCATTTGTACCAACAGTCTTTCTCACCACCAACGATCATTCTCTAACTACCACTTGCTCTTCGGCGCGCACCGCAGTCACACAAACACACAACCAAACACACAACCAAACACACAAACACACACACAAACACACACTCAAACACACACACACACTCGCGCGATCTAGCAAAACTAAAGCAAATGAAATTCTCTCTCTCTCTCTCTCTCTCTCTCTCTCTCCTCTCTCTCTCTCCTCCTCTCTCTCTCTCTCTCTCTCTCTCTCTCTCTCTCTGGATTTGGCAAAAACAAAAAATAAAAATAAAGTTAAAATAAATCCTCCACATTCCTCCCCCCTTACTTTGCCAAATTCTTCTCACACAACACTTACATTATTTTTTTCATAACCCAGTCGCAGTCGGGAACGGGACCTCTACTCCGAGTAACTGGGCCTCCATATACTCTCTCATTCACTTCTTCCTTATCACAATCATTCGCTACATTAACACTATTTCTATCTAAATCCCTATCATCTAATATATCCTGTACAATCATATCTACCTCGTTCTCATCTGGCCCCTATAATTACACTCATTTCTGTAAACAGTTCATCCATTTCATCAAAAACATTCTCAACTTTAGTAAAAGATTCATTCATACTACTAATCATTCTCCTATCTCTCACTCTCTCATTTGTCATCCTTTCTTTTACATCACCTAAGGAAAAGCCACACACACTATAGGTATCATTCATACTCAGCCATGATTCATCTGTATTAACACATTTATCTTCCATACACACTTGCACATTTACACCCTTGTCATACTTATTTCTATTCTCACTTTTACTTATAAAATTTCCCCTTCTTTCATCTTTACTTAAAGCTCTTGTATTCTTCCTTTTCTTATATTCTACTAACACTAACTGTTTACCTTCCAGACCTAAGTCCTCATACATACTAGGTTCACCCTTGTTCCTTTTCAACCATTTACTCATCCCATTCTCTTGGATATACTCGGGTACCTCTTTCCATTTACGCAACTGGTTGTGGTGGGCCCTAATTTTTTCCCCAATACCACCCACACACAACTTACCCAAAACGTAACTTAATCCACTCGAACCAACTTCTAACACATCATAGGGACCTTCAAATTTATCACGCACCTTATTTACATTCATTCTACCCTTTTCAATTACTTCTTTCATCACTCTCTCACCAACTTTAAAGCTTTCAAACCTCTTATTTGCTTTCCTCCACACATCTCTATCATCCTCCGACACACCCAACCTCGGTCTTATTATTTTTTCAAAATTTAACACAAACTTACATGGAGACATACTCGTACTCTTATGCACTGTTGCATTGTAAGCCCACAACGCTCTACCAACATACAAATCCCAATCATTATCACATGTACTCATCATTCGCAAAATTTCAGTTAATGTTCTTACAGTCCTTTCAGCCAACCCATTCGCACTTGGCATATAAGGAGTCGAATACACATGTTCAATACCCCATTCTCTTAACATCTGCTCAAACTCCCATCCAACAAACTCAGGGCCATTATCACTTAACATTCTCACAGGCTTACACACACACATCGGCAACATCACTTGACCAACCATTCTTGCAACAGTCTCGCTCCGTTTATCCTTGATGGGTATTGCATAGGTAAATTTACTCATGTGATCAACCATAACAATCATTCCCACATGTCTTCTCGCAGTCACAGGCAACGAAACACAATCAATCACAAACATCTCAAATGGTTCTTTCATACGTAATCTCAAAACAGGCGGATTAGCATGCACTCTCTGATACTTCCCTTTCTGGCAATCTTCACACGTAGTCGCTACATCCTTACATATCTGACTCAACCCAGGTGTAAACAATCTCTCACGCATGCATTCCCATAATTTATTCTTACCCATATGCCCATATCTGTCATGCACTAACATACACATACTTACTGCTGCATGCATTGGAAACACAGGAACATATATATCTTCATCCATTCCTTTATGTAGAAAATAAACAATATTCTTACACACAATAAGTCTCTTACTAACTTTCTTATACACCTCTAAATCAGACGGCCATTCTTCTACCTCAATACTATTCAACATACATTCACGTAACCTTTTAATTTCCTCACATTCATCTTGCATTTCTTCCACCTCCTCTTTAGTCAGTAGATCATCCTCACTCCTCGTAATATCAACCATGCCAACAAAATTCGCCATAAATACACTATTATCTTCTATCACAACTACTTCACATCCATTCTTCAGAAGCAAACCACTACCAATATCAACTGATAAATCATGCAATCTTAAAAAGTCAATTCCTATCAAAAAACAACTAGGCATCTCATTCTCTCCCATTACAATAAAATTATGTTCCACCTTCATACTTCCCAGTTTTACTTTCAAACGCACTTCTTCCCAAACTAGCAAACTTCCTTTACCTATCCCATGAATTCTCACGCTCGTACATTGCCGTTTCACTTCCCAATTGTACCGCTCTATTTCCTTGATAACAGACATATTCATTAATGACACTTGTGCACCTGTATCAATTAAACTACAGTATTCATTCTCATTTATACCCACATACGTCATCATTCTTCCTTTTACACCATGCATACAAATGTTTACTCTCCTATCAATAGGGTCATCCTTATCACACCCATGGTCATCTTCGCTATCTTCTATGCTCATACCATTCTGATTCAAATCACTCGGACAATCCTCCTTCTTACTCAACAACTTGCAACATCTTTCATTACATTGTAACCTCAATATATACTCCCTTTCAGTCTCTTTATTTGCTCGGTACTGCATCGGACGATTCCACCCAAAATACAAATAAACAGTGACACCATATAACATACTTACTACCAACAATACTTTTGATAACAATTCACCCTCAAGCATACTATCCTCCTCCTTATATGCCATTTCTTTCGATACTTCCTTCCTAACACTCATTCTAAGCTCATCTATACTAGCAGGTATATCCCTATTCAAACCCTTCAATTTAACCTTATTTAACCCACACAAAATACATTTATACACCATGTCATCCCCTTCAAAACTTTGTACCACCATTAAATCTTCCGGCAACCTTTCAAAATTACTATCATTCTCGCTACTCTCTTCTATCTTACCATGCATTCTTGACATCGCATCTGCTATCACGTTCTTACTCCCAGGTACATATTCTAGCTTAAAGTCAAATTCATTCAAATCCTCTATTGTCCTCGCAACTCTAGCATTCACAGACTCTTTCCTAATCATGTACACTAGGGGCTGATGGTCAGTACGCACAATAAATTTCACACCATACAAAAATACCTTCAACGCTTTCACGCAAAACCTTATCGCAGCCAACTCCCTTTCAATCGTGGAATACTTTCGCTCAGCCTTATTAAATGCTTTACTTACATATGCTATCACTCTCAACTGTTCATCTCCATTTATTCTTTGCATTTGAACCAAGCAACCACCCATACTAATCCCACTAGCATCCGTATATAACTCTAGCATACTCGCATGTTCACTATAATCGGGAAAGGCCAAAGTGACGTCTCTCGCAGCCTCTTCTTTCAAGTTTTCAAATGCTTCAATCATACGCTCATCCCATTTCAGTCTCGTACTATTTCTCTTACCTGTCCACTCATTCAAAGGCTTCCCTATTCCCGAACAATCTCTGACAAACTTCCGACCAAATTCAATTAACCCAAGAAAACCTCTCAACTCACGCACCGTATGAGGACGTGGAAACTCTCTCACCTTACTCACAAACTTTTCACTCTTCCTTATACCCGATTCACTCACGACATGCCCAAGAAATTCCACCTCCCCGGCCAACCATGTACACTTTTCAAGCTTAACTTTCACCCCAACTTCTATCAACCGTTCTAATACTGCTTCAAGCAACTGCATGTGTTCCTCAACTGTCTCACTAGCAATCAAAATATCATCAATAAAAACAGTCACCTTCTGTCTATCAAACCCAGCCAGAACTACATTCATCGCCCTCTGGAAGGCAGCAGGCGCATTAGCAAGGCCAAAACTTAATCTTTTAAACTGAAAATGACAATTTCTACTTGAAAATGCCGTAATGGGCCTGCTCCCCTCTGCCAGAGGCATCTGGTAATAGCCCCTAACTAAATCTAACTTTGTAAAAACTTTCATACCATGCATCTTATACACACAGTCAGACACTACATTCATCGGAAAACGTTCTTTAACAGTTACTTCATTCACCTTCCTATAATCAATACACATCCGTAAACTTCCATCCGGCTTTCTTACAGGTACAATAGGGCTATTCCAGGCACTCTCACTCCTTTCTATTACACCCATTTGCTCTAACTCCTGGCACTGCTCTTCTATTTCTCTGGCAATAGGCGGAGAAAAATGTGTAATAGAAAGGAGTGAGAGTGCCTGGAATAGCCCTATTGTACCTGTAAGAAAGCCGGATGGAAGTTTACGGATGTGTATTGATTATAGGAAGGTGAA
The DNA here is from genome assembly GCF_036898095.1 of Palaemon carinicauda. Lineage (NCBI taxonomy): Eukaryota > Metazoa > Arthropoda > Malacostraca > Decapoda > Palaemonidae > Palaemon > Palaemon carinicauda. Next base: position 252,258 of record NW_027168482.1, on the reverse strand, counting down.
TGAAGTAACTGTTAAAGAACGTTTTCCGATGAATGTAGTGTCTGACTGTGTGTATAAGATGCATGATATGAAAGTTTTTACAAAGTTAGATTTAGTTAGGGGCTATTACCAGATGCCTCTGGCAGAGGGGAGCAGGCCCATTACGGCATTTTCAAGTAGAAATTGTCATTTTCAGTTTAAAAGATTAAGTTTTGGCCTTGCTAATGCGCCTGCTGCCTTCCAGAGGGCGATGAATGTAGTTCTGGCTGGGTTTGATACACATCCGTAAACTTCCATCCGGCTTTCTTACAGGTACAATAGGGCTATTCCAGGCACTCTCACTCCTTTCTATTACACCCATTTGCTCTAACTCCTGGCACTGCTCTTCTATTTCTCTGGCAATAGGCGGAGAAAAATGTCGGGGACGCTGATATATGGGGGTATCATTACTAAGAACTATCTTAAATTCAGGCAGCTTTGATCCCCCACAATCCTCGTCACCGCGACTCAAAACTCTCCGTCTATCCCATAACATCCTATACAATTGTTCCCTTTCTCCCTCACTTGTATTCTCATCTACATTAATTCTTTCTTTCAAACTTTCATAGTCCCAATCGTCATCCTGCTTCATCTTACCCGTCATAACACGTCTCAATTTAACATACCTTTCATCCTCTACATTGACCAACGTATACATACATCCCATGCAATCACCCTCACGTATACCACGTATTCTCTTCCTCCTTACAGTCGGCAACAAGCTCACATACACCTTCGGCTCCTGCAAATTCAAAATACCATCATACACATGCACACTTGCTTTCACCAAATTGCTTGCTTCCGAACCTTCCACTACATATTCACAATTGTCACTATCGGCAATTCCCAGACTATTCGGCCATGCAACTTTTACACTGACAACCTCATTCGCATCTTTTGACTATTTAACACCTTCTTTTGCTATTAACGGCACACCTTTCCATACCTTCGTACATACGCTACCATCTTCATTCAAATAAAATTCCCCACAAAATTTACCCTTAACTTTCATCTCTATCATATTTACACTAGGATGTACAATCATACCGCATTTTTTCAAGAAGTTATAACCTAACAACACATCGTATTTGTCATTTACTCCCTCAACCACATAAAAATCATTATCTTCCATCATCAGCCCCCCAATCATAACATTTTCACGTAACTTTCCTTGCACAGACATACTTAAATTACCGATACCTTTCACTTCACCTTTACACCCCCTAAATTCACACACATCCCTTACCTTATCGTATGCATTCCTAAACATTAAATTGACACCACAACCAGTATCAATCAGACCAACTAGCTCTATTCCATTAAGATTTACTTTTGCACTCATGCAGTCATAAGCTCTTTCGCCCATCACGTCTTCATGTAGTAAACCTTCACGAACATGCATCACATTCACTCCGCACACACTCGAGGACTCACCCAGCTGAACCCTCTTACAATCTAGTTTCCCGAACATCCTGGCTGATTTACTCCCTTTTTCCTACATACCCTAGCTACATGCCCATCTGCACCACATTCAGTACACTTACCCCGTGGCTCCTTGCACATTCTAGCATAATGACCATCCTTACCACAATTACCGCAAATCACATTTGTACGATTACTCCGACATCCACTCGCTATGTGCCCTGTCATACCACACCGATAACATTTTACCCCTTTCTCTTTCGTGCACTCGCTAATTCTATGCCCTACCTCACCACATCCAAAACAAGCACCAAGAGCCCATCTACATTCATTCTTCTTATGTCCTACTTTCCCACATCTATAACACTTCTCTTCATGGATACAACTACCTGACCTATCTTGCGGCGCACTAGCACTCCTATCCCTCCAAACCTGATTCCCTTGCCTAAACCCTTCATTTGTCCTTACAGGTATTCCCACATTACTCGCCCTAACACTCCTATCTACTACACTATCCGCTACCCTCATCGGTCCTCTCATGACAGCATCTCTAAAACTAACAAATTCTGGCACACTTTCCTCCATTCCAGTTCTTACACTCACAGATTTACTTTCTTTCATACATCTATCCAACTCGTAATCCTCAACTATCTCTAAAATATCATCCCATGTCAATCTTTCTTTCGTCCACCTCATTTTCTCCTTCCGTTTCAAATTAACAAACTCAGCAACATTCTCGGGTACAGTAGCCAAAAACTTCTTCATTAACTCCTTATTCTCATTTATACCTTCATCCCCATACTTCTTCCTAGCTAAAGTTTCCAACCTACATACGTACATTGATATCGCTTCTCCTGCATTCATCCGTGCTTCATCAAAATCATTCTTACGCTTATACTTAACACTCCCTTTCATACGTTTTACCTGCTCAATTATTCTCTGTTTCACACTTTCATAATCAACGTCCCCTACACTCATTATCACTCCATACATAGTCAACAAATACCCAGTCAAATATTCTCCTAACTCCCTAGCCCAAACTCTTTTACTATCACCATACTTATCCTGACAATACCTCTCATACTCCTTGAAAAAATCATATACATCCCTACTGCTATGCTCATTGAACCTTTCACACCGAGGTACCTCTCTCATAAACACAGTCTTACACACATCACGTTCATTCTCACTGCTATCATCACTGTCTACTCCCTTGTTACCTTCTTCCTCATTTGAATACAATGAATCCACTTCCACACTTAAATTCCTATCCTTAACCATTCCCTTCTTACCCTTTTTCTTAGTTACCACTTTCACCCATTCACGATCGTCCTTGCTATCAGCCTGATACTTTTTCTTCTCTTTCTTCACATCACTTTTACCTTTCTTATTCTTCCTATTACATTTTTGTTCATCCTTACTATGCCTAATTCCCTTATCTTCTATATCACCATCACTATTACTACTATCACTATCACTTCCTTTCCCATTATCACTAACCTTAACCTTCTCATCCACTATCAACCCATTACCTGAAGCTGAGGACACTCCTCCGACTGCACCTTCCCCCATTATAGTTTTCATCATCCCCATGACTTGCCCCATCATATCTTCCATTCGTTTCTCCATTCGTTCTTCATTCTCTCGCATCCTCATCTCAACACCCTCTTCCACTCTCTCTACAGTTCCCTTCAACTCCCTAAGCTCCTTCTGCATCGCCGCATTCTCCCAGTTCAACCTCTCATTCTCTACTAGCAACCTCTCCTCACGCTCCTTACTCAGCCGCAATTCCTCCCTCAAAACCCTTAATTGCTCCTCCATTTTTCATCAACCTTAATCCTAAATTCGTAACCTAATTCCGTCCTTCGTCCAACAGTCCAGCTTCTATCCCACCTCGGCAGTCCCTGTTCGGGCGCCAAAATAATGTGGCGGGATGTTTAAAAAACAAGCCCCACACCTTGAATCACACCTACAGACAATTGTCTCAACAAAACAAACTTTCCCCTTACGTAATCTACAACCAGACTCTTGGACAAAAGGACAAAACAAAACAAAACATAACCTTAAAACTATAATTCTTAAACCTTAAAATAAATCATAAACCATCCACATTCAAAATAAATACTTTAAACCAATCAAAACTTAACACTATAAGATAAATAAAACTAAATATATAATTAACAAAAAAACCTTTCCGCAATCCAATAAATCTTAACGAAACTTAAAACTAACCGCAACCTAAACATGAAAACACAAAACACATATATATTACGAGTTCATCACCAAAATTTGTATGCTCATATATATTATTTGCAACACAGTCGTTCACAAACTGCCGAACTGTCTTTCCCGGCACAACCCTCAATCTGTGATTAACAGGTTAAACTGTATGGCAAGTTGCCACCACTGCCTCCCTAATCGGGGTCGTAATCATCATCGTCATCATCCTTATCATCATTATCATCATCAATAGCAGCAATCGAAGTTCATTCGGTCCGGGTCATCAACAATAATATATCCAAAGAGCAGTCTTAAATACAATCTCTTACAGGCCAGGTCGTCAACTAAAGATCGGCATTCAAAAAATAACTCTCCAAAGGAGGAATCGCAGCTTTGAAAATCAAAAAACACTTCCACGCTGGTCGAAAATATATAAATAGTTATCCAGCACTCACACAACTGCCTTAAGCTGCAGTCAAATAAAAAAAGCCTTCGCTCCGAAACATTCACCACTGTCGTAACCTAACTAAAAAATGTAAACAAACAATCTCATTTGTACCAACAGTCTTTCTCACCACCAACGATCATTCTCTAACTACCACTTGCTGTTCGGCGCGCACCGCAGTCACACAAACACACAACCAAACACACAACCAAACACACAAACACACACTCAAACACACACACACTCTCGCGCGATCTAGCAAAACTAAAGCAAATGAAATCTCTCTCTCTCTCTCTCTCTCTCTCTCTCTCTCTCTCTGGATTTGGCAAAAACAAAAAATAAAAATAAAGTTAAAATAAATCCTCCACAGAGTCTTAAGGTCTATCTTCGAAGAACTTCGGACTTTGGTGGAGGACAGCTTTTCAAAGGAGAAACGTCGAGCAGCGACCTGTCACTAAAACAACTTAGAGCGAAAATCACCTACTTCATTCGCAGAGCGGATCCTGACAGTACACCCGCAGGTCACGATCCCAGGAAAGTCGCCTCTTCCCTAAATTTCTTCCAATGAATGGACTTCGAAAGCCTCCGATCCTTCACAGGCTGGAAGTCCCCTAGAGTGTTTTTCAAACACTATTCGAAGCAGGTGCAAGAAG